>NC_051220.1:30507718-30705218 GCF_015220715.1 Pygocentrus nattereri | reverse complement strand
GCATGTCATGAAATCGGTTTCAACATATCATCTTATGCATGAAAAACTGTGCTATAGGAGTTTTGACAAAACATTTTAGCCTGAAAGGTATTTCATAAAATATATTCATGGCAGAGAGGCATAGATGATCCTTGATTTTGTAAGTGAAAATAAGTTAATCTATCTTCTACAAAGAAATTAAATATAGCATTTTCTGCAAATTGTGGTGCATAATTTTCATTTGCTAAATTTAATATACACATAAAAATGTGTCACAATATTTTCTTACATTTTAGGTTTTATTTTACAATATTTCTCTACATATTAAATGCAACAACAACAACAAAAAAAACAAAACAATAATTCTGCATTAAAACGTGCAGACGTGTTCTCTGTAGAGGGTGAACTTTCACTTAGAAAATCAATAATAGTCGGAACTTGACTGGGGAGCCCAAACTTTTGCATGATTGTAGGTTCACTGGTGATTTTAGACAGTAAATAAAATGGCTATATTTGCACTGCAGACATGTAGAGATCCTTCTTGTCAATATCACTGTTAAGAAATCAGTAAGATGTTCTGCAAAAAAAACATTTCATATCAAACTATTCTGAATGACTTTACATCTCAACAAGTGAATTACACAGAAAAATTCTAAAAACTGAGTGGTATTCCCGTTTTACTACTGGCAATAGAAAAAACATTAAAACAACAGAATTACCAAAAAATCCCAAACATACAACGAAACAATATAAAAACACACTCATGCAAAAAGCCACCTACAAAGAAGTGCAGTCACTCGGTCTTGAGAAAGTGACAATAGGACATTTCCAGTGTTCATGCCAAATTAAACAGTGTGTGTATGTACCTCATTATGTTCCAGACAGGCTACCATGATCTCACTCAGAATGACCACACCAGTGCGCCCCACCCCTGCACTGCAATGCACCAGTACGGGTGGGTTTGTGTTCTTTGGATCGCTGGTACTGTTGGTGTGCCGCCTCACAGACTGAATCTCTTCCAAGTATGCTAGGACACAAAGTCAGAACAGTTAACTGAGCCAATTCTGCACCAGCCTGAAACCAACAAGGTTTATGAGGCAGAACAATCCTATTCAGTACAAATGGAAACATATATTTTATACATGTACACACACACACAGCTGTTGTCAGAAGAAAACCTTGTATCTCCAAATTGGTAACTTTGAAGGAGAAGGAAAAAACCTACTTTACTTTTAATGTAAGTCAAAGGAACCAGAATTATTTCCAAGTAATTTGGGCCATTTCTTCATAAAATTCACAAACAATGTAAAGGCCAACAGGTTTTTTCAAATTATGCCAAAAACTGAAAAACTAAGTCTTCTCATATGTAAGAAGACACAATTTTTTCCCCTGAGCATACTGTGGACAGTTATATATATCGTAATAATATATATAATTTATTATAATATATTGTAATAATGGATACTGTCAGTATTTAAAGAACACTAAGCTGCATGTTTCATTACAAAGACAGCAAAATGAAGCCTGCTTACTTTTATTTAAAGCAGTGCAATTACAGCAATTAACAATGCATTAAAATAAGAACAACATGGCAGAATATAATAGAAAAATAATATATTTTATATATTATAATATGATAGTAATTTTAAAAATGGCACACCTGGTTCTTTATTTTGTTCCAACTTCTCAAACCTCAGAAACACTAAATATCCTGATGCAGATCATGTACTGAGAAAACATCTGCCATGTCACTCACCCCACATATTTTATGTAATGAACCTAACACTAAATTTAGCTGCTCCAAAAGACTCCATTTTAGGTGTTTAACTTACAAAGAAATCCTTTGAAGTCCTCGGGACAGCCATGGTCAGGCCAGTCTGTGTACTGCAAGTGCCAGACAGTACGCTCCTGACCTGTCAAAAGATGTTTAATCTTCAGGCCTGTGGTGGCGTAGCAGCCCGAGTCTGTGCGGAAGCGTGTGGTGATTTTAAAACGGCCATACGTGACCGTGTTGTGACGGGAGCCTAAACGCGGCCAGTAGCGGAAGCTCTTTTCTCGCCCGCCCTCCTGTGGGTGAAGGACACACAAGAAAGTGTGAATGGCAAGAAGTCAACAGGGAAAGAGAAAGTATAACTGGAAAAAACATGTTGGATAGATACATAAGATCTTACAAGGAAGTTATGTGCTTATGTAAGTTACATCACAAGTACATCTAAAATACACACCTCTTCAGCAGTAACCATAGCAATAATGGTAACTCCTTGCTCCCAAACCATCTGCCAGAAGTCCTGGCATGTGCTGGAAAGGGGACCCTGGGATGCAATGTAGCTCCATTCCTCTCCCCCTACCGTAATCTAGTAAAGACAGCAATACAAAACACTAATAACAATAACCAATACTGCACAGCAGTATCTGGGTGACGGTTGATTCATTGAAGGTGAGAAACACCACAAAGAATTACAAGTGGATGACGCACTAGGAAAAGGAACCACTGCTAAAATTACCTTTGGATAACAAAAATGAAAGCTACACATACAGGAAATGTGCAATCATGTCAACCAAAGTTCTGCTACATGATAAATCTTGATAGTTATGTCTGCCTACTTTGATATGTGAGGCGTTGATATAGCCTGTGTTATTTTCTTTAGTGGGCACAAGCTCCACGCGGGTGTCATCATAGGGCAGCACATCCTGGAAGCGATTCCGTTCTCCGTTTTCAGGCAGCTGTGCAATGCTGCACTCATAGTTGGGCAGTTTCTTTGGCACTTGTTCATACTCTGTGAACACCATGCCTTGCTCCAACTTCTGCTCCAGCAGCTTACACTGAAACACAAATACAACCACAGAAAGAGTATGAATTTTTACCGTGAAAATAAGTAGGATGTGTTTTTCACAAAGAGAATTAAAATTCCTTGAAGTTATGAATACACTGTGTGTTGTGTCTGGGTGATATAAATACAAACCATAAATAATAATCTACATTTTGAGGACACTCACTTCACCTTAAACACCTCTCTTTCCACTTATGTATCAATTTTTTGATAATAATAATTCTCTTGGCTGATAATAATTAACATAATTCTCTTGGCTGTCCCACTGGTTCTGTGCTGTAGTAAGTGAACAGCTAGACTTTTCACTTTACTGTCTGCCGAGTTGAGCAAAAGCTGTTCAGCGCCTCTTGGTGTACCACACTAGCAATTGGGGGAGATCATGCCTTTGCCAACACTGGACTGAGGAACAGAACAGCATAATTACTTCAATCCAACGTATCCCAAATGTGCATTATCCATATTCATAAACGTTTTGACAATTGTTGTTTCAACACCTAGTCTACTATGAGTACACCTCATAGTACGCCTGGTGTACACCATGTTAAACAAAAAAAATGATATACATAAACCTTCACCAACAATTTAACTGCTCCCAGTTATATCTATAGGTGTCATTTTTCACATGCATGAAAGCAAAAGTCAATTGTTCCAGTCTCCTACCCTTTCATCATTGGAAGCCTTCCCTGAATCATCCTTGCCCTCATCTGGCACGGGCATTCGAGCAAGTGTTAGTCCATTGAGAGCCGCCAGCTTCAGCGGTCCCATCTTCTTTATATCTGATCGGACTCCTTTCTTCATGCCCTGTGTGAGGGTGGTGGGAGTGAGTGTGTGAAGTTCAGAGAAAGTAATAGCTCTAGCATACAAGAGAGGATACTGCCGCGAACAAAGTCTTTCAGGGTTATGCGGAACGCAGCCGGTTGTGTCTGCTAACTTGTTTGACAGCATTCTTCATGTCATAGGTAAAGAGTTTGCTGGCCAGCCCCTCCCAGAGCCAGAAACAACCTGGTATTCTGCATTCATTACCAGATAAAAACATTTCAACTGCATGTGATGTCTCTGCTACAATAGGCCATCACAAGTGCCATGTAGGTAATACAATCTTGTTTTTTTGTCACTTACTGCTAAACAATATTAGACAGTCCTCAAAAGTAGTTTTGGGAAACCTCTATCAACATGTGTTCTATTATTATTCTTTTTTTATATAACTTTTTATAATCCAAATGCACACGTCACGTTCAAACAAGAGATCTCCAATGCTACTCCAGGAGAGTTACTAACAAACACAACTTAAAAATACTGTTAACATTCTGAAATATATTGCTTTAAAAAACGCAAATATTGAACTACTTTGTCAGAAAATACCGTCTCCTGGTAATAGAATGTCTGTGAGAAAGATTAGATACATTGAAAATTTCAAAATCAAGTGTGAAAAATGTACTGAACTCATGAAAGAGACAAGAAGTGTTCAAAACTTGCCAAAGTTACAGCCAAACACACCCAGTAAACTTCAAGCTGTCATCCAAAAGAAGGGATATGCAACACAGCATGTGAGTACATTTACTTGCCTTATTAAAGTTTTCAATGAATTACCAATTCATTTTTATTTTCTGCTTAGACACCTAGGCATTATTGCTGTTTTTTGCTGATCGATAATAGATAGCCACTGTAGAAAACATCAATTAAAAAATTCAGCTGCAAGTGGCAATGCATGGGTTCAAGCATGTATCAGTAGAACAAGCCCTTAAGCAGATTGAGCCAATGATGCCTAACAAGGCCTAATGCAGTTTGGGCCTTATTTACAGAGAGAGGATGAAAAACTCAAGGAAGTCAAAGTTTATCAAATGGCCCTAATGTGCCATAATTGTTGAACTGTGGTCTTTTAACATGACACGTTTAATTTCCTATGTATTATAATGTATTGATACACTGAGCTTTGTAACGCTAATGATGGTCAACACAGATGTCAAAAATACAAGACTTGTGTTAATATTTCTGACATGTGTTTGCAAAGTGGCTTAATTCCCAAAGTTTAACCCTTTGATATGCATGCTATAATGAGGCCGGTGCTCCCACAAGGGGTCTTCTTGGCACAAAGAAGCCAAATGAGTGTGTCAGAATTTGTCAAAAAGTCTCATTATATTATGATTATTAATCAGGAGCTTTCAACAAAGAGGTCTTCTGAGTTTTGTTCAGATTGACCTTTGTATACTAAGCTGTAGTCTTTGTATTCATTAGTCAAAATAATACACAGTCCAATTTCTGATATAACAAGTAAATACAAAGTTCTTCAGGGCACAGAACTGAATCAAATCACATGAACTGTGTATCTGTAGAATGCATAATACCATTGTAATAGTATTTATAATCATTTTAAAGCATCCCACTTTAAAAGCGATCTTGATAAAAATTTGCATACCTCTGAATTTACACTTGTTTAAAACTTTTAAAACTCCTGATGAGTTATAGCTATTAGAAACGCCAGATTTTAACTAGAGAGGCCAGAGTATTTCAAGACCAATTCTGAACAACTTTGATCAAAACCCAGAGACTAGCTTGAAAACTGTCATTTTCAAAGTGTCAACAACTGCAACACAATGCATTTTTTGATACACTTACAATTGCAACATTGTTCGGAACATTGTAGTGCATGGTGTAAAATCAGTTGTCTCCGAAGTTAAAAAAATATTTTAAGACATATTTGATTTCTATGAATAGCACCCCTTAGTGGCCAAATCTTTCAAAAATTCACTGTTTGAGAAAATGCCTTCAAAGACTCTCCACACACGTTTCATGATGATTGGTCAAGGTAAAGTGTGTCAAATGTCAGCTAAAAGCTAATTGGCTGATGGTGGCCAAAAATTTGACTATCAAAATGCTCTTCAACTATAATTCACTTATAGTCCATCTCGGAGAAGATGCCTGCAAATATTCAGCTTGATCGACTGAACAGATGCTGAGAAACTTTAAAAGTTTAGCAGTTACAGCACCCCCTAATGATGTATGTGCCAAAATTCATATGCCACCTCAAGTGTCAATTTTTGTTTGGATGAAGCACTGTTCAGTTACAGAATTTGAAATTATTATTTAAATAACTATTATTCCAGAATGGCTCATTTGCATATGGCAGCCATGCTGCTTGGAAACATCAACATGTTTTTGACAATTACTGAGGTTCAGGTTCTTGTGAAATTTTTTATACTAGTTACATGGTGATTGAGCAAAAAAAAAAAAAACCTTGGACTATTATGCAATTTGGCAAAAAAAATTAATAGGCGGAGCTAAATGGTCTATATTGGAAATTAGTTTAAGGCAGAGAATCAAGAAAAAAATAATTCTGTAATTTTGCTTTAGAAGTTATGAGGCACAGTGCTAAATGCAGCCAAATGCACTGGCCAATCGGGGTAATGTTTGGTGCCTACGGAGATGCACAAAAACTATCCACCATTTTTGGTGTCTGCACAACTTACGGTCTCTTCTCCACAACTCTAAATATATAAGGTCATGGAGAAGTCAGAGTGCAGTTTATCATCTTATTAGCATATGTGAACCTACTCACTGCAGTATTTTACATAATATATCTATGAAACTGTCTGGTATAGTTACTTGAAAGACAAGTTGGCAGTATACGTCAGATGACAAAAGGATTAAATGAAAGCAAACTACTACAAAACATGCACTCAGAAATATACTTAAAAATAACTCTCAGCACTGCTAGAAGCCCATTTTGTGCAATGTGGATCAATCCCACTAAGGGGGAGGTCTTAAAAGTAATGATGCAATAAATAGGGCCAATCGCAGTCAGGGGTCTCAGAACAAGCAATGTGGTGATTATAAACTCTGTTCAGCAACCAGTGCACATACATTGAACAAAATACAACTACAGCTATGCTTTGCCAAAAACCTCAGAAACACACACCATATGGCCTGCCTGAATTTTGGATGCACTAGAGAGGAACTTACAGGTGGTGGGAGGCCATCAATGTTCCGTCTCGTGGCAGTCACCTCAGACACTGGTCTCTTTTTGATGATCTGACCCTTTTGCTTTGATCGTCCTTGACTGCTCAGGTCACCCTCTGAAACTGAGGGCATGATTGGGCTGGCCTCAGTAAGTGGGTACAGAGGCCCCACCTCGTCCTGCTCCCGGATCCGAGGTTGGGGTTGAAAGCTCAGAGGGCCAGTGAGGACTGGATCTAAGCTTGTGGTGAAGGGATATGCAGGAGGAGGTGGCTCCATCAGAGGATGCCCTAGAACGGTCATGTGTTGCTCTGAACCAGCAACTGCATCCTGAGACTGTGGGGTGTGCCGGCCACTATCATCCTCAAACTCCTCTTCTTCTCCACTGCTGTGGACCAGCATTGTGGCATCAGACAGAGATTTTTTGTGCCCGTAGCATACGTCTTCCTTTATGATTGCATCTTCTGCCTTGGTCCTTTCTAGGAAGACATTGAGATCAGACCCTGAGGTTGTAGAGGTGACAGGAGTAGCGATGGGGGGTGAAGTCTCTGCAGCGGAGACGGACACTGCCCTCTCCTTCAGCCTCATGTTCTCCAGGCCATATGCCAGTCCAGCGATTTCAATGGAGTTGCGCTTCTGCATGCGAGTGTGACGTGTGGTAATAAGTGGCTCGCTCACTTCTTGCAGTGAGTGAGCAACTGGCAGGCTGTCCTCTTGGAAGGTCTGCACCGAGTGGTGCACTCGTCGAGTGATTAAATCGGGGTTGCTGCTGCTTACATAGAGGTGGCGGGAGAGGTCTGGGGTGCTGTTGGCTGGCCGGGGGTGAGAGTAAGGATAAGGAGGAGGTGGCCGGTACACCTGAGTCCTCATGATGTTGGGGGCAGGGTATTCTTGGGCTTGTTGCAGCTGTACATTGGTCAGCTCTGGCACACTGACAGCACCCACCACAGGCCGTCTTTCAGTGGGGTAGGGATAGGGGGAAGGACTGTGGAAGCTGTAGTTGAGATGATATTGAGTCGTGCCATGTTCACGGATTTCAGGCTGGCTGTAGACCAGCGGATCAGGCCGGCTGTAGGCGTAGGAGTTGCCAATGTTGAGGTTCCTCATGGAGTGACTCTGCCGCTCCGCTGGAGGCATCATGCCTGCATTCTTCTGACGCATAACTGTCTCGTAGTCGGGTGTGGGACGGTAGGATGGTGGAATAAGGACACTGTGGCGATGAGAGGGCACGTAATCGGTCCGCATGACATCACTGCCTGTGATGCTGGGGTTGGAGGACATAGGTGATGGCTGCAGGTAGTGTTGTGGGTTGTTGAGGGAGCTGGTGCTGTGAGCGCTGTATACACTGCCGTTCCGGATCCTTCCATTGTACTCATGCGGGGAACAGTCTAGACTGGTCTGAGAATGGTAGTAGTACCCATTCTGACTGTTCATATAAAGGTTGTCTGTATAAGCAGAAACAGGCAAGTTTCCAACTTAGAAAAAAGTCCCCAAGCAAGCATAAAGCATTCACCATATAAATGTAGTGAATAAAAGGGAGACTAAAGTTGTGTGTTTTACCTTGAGAGGATGTATAAGGCTCAGTGTAATGACCATTGTAGTGTAACTGAGGTGGTGGCATCATGTAGGCCTGAGGTTTGGGCTGCAGCAAAAACAAGAGGACCACTGTTCAGCTTCTAAATTTATCATATGTTCAAAGACAAATCACATGTATATAACAAGAACAGCAGCTGTTTCCATGGCAAGATCCAGAAAAGTGAATAACACACCAAGCACCAAAAAGCAGTCTAGGCAGTGAATTATTTAAAACGTGCCTACCAGAGACATTCTTGTGGAGGAGCGCTGTCTGACGGGGTTCACAGGGGCAGGTTGAGTTTGGCTGTCCAAAAAAAAAAAAAAAAAGAAAAGAAAAATGTGAGAGTGAAACAAACCAGAGTGCAGGCCATCAACTGTAACCCTCTGCGACAGCTGAGGGAACAGCAGGGTGTTTCCAGAATCAACTCAGAGTTTGAAACCCTACACTGGACTAACTAAATTCACTTTAACACATATGTTGTAGAACTGACGAAACAGAAAGGCAAAGTCTAATCAGTGGAATGAAATCATGTCCATCAGGCCTTTTGGGCATTTTTTTCTTGCAATTTGTACTTATAATAAGTCTGTTGCAATTATTACCTAATTGCCTGATTGTAATTATTTGAGGTAATCACAATGATTTTGCTCAGTTGTTAGCTTTTACAATTGTGGGAAACACAAGTAAATGAAAGACTGTGCTGTAACACGTTTAGAGGGCAGCAGTGATTAGGGCTGCATGATAAACACATTCATTGTTACTGTGATAAAAGTTTCCACAATGAACACATTAAGAGCTGTGATGACAGAACAGATCAAATGACCTCAAACACAAGCGCCAGAAAGATGTCATTACATTATGCCACAAACTGTTAAAAGCCTAATGAGTGTTCCTCTGTGCTGGGACTGAAGCCTGCTCTCCCACAGAGTAACTTAACCATTAGGCTAAATGGCCAATTAAAAAAAAAAAAATACATGTGCAAAACTAAAAAACTATTTCATCTTAAATTTATAAACCTGTAAAAAAAGACATCAAACATTAGGATTGTTCTCCAACTCAGTATTGTCTTTTAACTGCCAAAGCTGTAATGACTACTGTCACAAAAAATATAATAACTAACTAAACATAAATAAATAATGCTGATTTGTTCTTGTGTGCCTATATAAAAAGTATTTTTTGTTCTAGCCTTTGTAGAACAAGCAGCTGAGGGAACGCAGCTTCTCGGTGCACACAACGTGCTTGCAGTAAGTGGTTAGGTACTACTATTTTTAACACAATATTCAATGATGCTTTAGTAGTTTTGTATTTTGCTATTTGCTTAAAGAAGAGATAAGTTGGATTTCTGTTTACACACACAAAAAAAACATCTGGGCCTGTGCCAAATCCAGCAGAGGCACACTACTTTAATAATATCACTTTGTCATTGTCATATCCAACAGCTTTATAGAACATTGTATTTTACATTCTTATCCGACAGCCCTAACAGTGAGTCATGTTTATTTATTTGAGATTGAGCTGTTACTGTCATCATTTGAGACCTACTAACTTGACAGCTAGGAAGCAACATAGCTAATCAGCCAATCTGGCCAATTTATGTTTGCACTGTAATAGTGGCATACAACAAACAAAAAGATCATTAAACATTTAATCACATTTATACATCAATTAAACTTCAGCTAAAATTTCATAACAGTCCTAACTTCTAAAAATAATCTGCTCTTAAAACAGCTTCCTTTCCCACAGTTGCAGTTTCTCTGTACCAGGATATTACTCATCTGACTGGGCAGCAGACATTTCCAGATTTACACATGACAAAAAGGGGATGAAATGGCTATAAACGTTTTCAGCATCTGTGCTACTGGGAGGCTTTGAGCGGAAAGCGTTGGTGACTGCTGAAGCAGTCTTGCTCACCCCTTGTTAGAAGGCAGAGAGGGACGAGAGAGCATTGGAAAGCGAGGAAATGAAAGAGTGAGAATGGACTTCTGGGAGCCCTCAGAAGGCGGGGCATCAGATTCCTCTCTGGGGACAGGAAAGGCACAGGGATGAAGCCTCCAAGAGTGACACACACACATACACACACACTCCAACCCCCACACAGTCAACCTGACTAATGCGATTGACTGAAATCCACACTTACAGACTACTCTTGTTAATCTTGTAAAACTTGTGCCGTGCCAGGCACATTCTGCACACATATTTGGAAGTCTCCATGTCCTCCTAAAAGAGACAGGGAACATATTACCCAAAACAATCAAGAATTACAAACATACACAAGGACTTATTGTACTGAGCTGGCAACAGCAGTCTATGTGTTTTAAATCCAAATGCAGAGAGAGCAGCAATCTTGTCCGAGGCTGAAGCATCTGAGCTCACTTGAGGAGGTTTACGTCTTGGCTGGTTGAGCTGCAGCTGAATCTCCTCTAAAATCAGACATATACTGCGTGATTTTAGATAGACCACTGTGTGTGAACAAAGCCTTCATTTTATATACTCCCACTGTACAAAATCACTCCATCCGCGTAACATGAAGTGCAGTCCTTACGGACATCTGTCCATGAACAATTTCAAATAAAGGTGTTTCATTCGAGAGACCCGAGCAAACTGAGAAACAGAGCAGCGCTGAAGCTAAAAGCAGGCAGTGACACAGACAGTAGGACAATACGGTTTCTTCACAGCCCATTTCACAAAACAAATTAATGATATTAGCTTTTATGCCTTTTATGTCTACTCAGACAAACAAGAGTAAAGTCAGCACAGACGAACGTTGGTAGCAAATGTTGACTTTTTTGCTAGCCTACGTGTCTCCACCAACAAAGGGGAAGTGGCTGTGACTGTGTGTTGAAAACTGTTTTAAATTATATAGTGAAGGTCTGGTGGGAATATACCAATGCAGAAGCTTTAGTCACCAACGACTTTGTGCCTGACAATCACAGAGTCATACTTCCCTGTGTAAGCAGAGCCTCCTTCACTGTGTTTGTTCATTAGCATGGCAGAGTACACTGGGCTTACATAACAGCTGATATGGGAATGTCGGTATCGGAGCATTTTTTATGAGAACAAGTAAATGAGCGCAACATCAGCCTGATACCCGATACCAGTATCGGTATCAACACATCCCCAATTTTAAGGACTAGTTTATGTTGTTTACGTGTATGTATGTATGTATGTATGTTATATTCACACAGACACAATCGTTTTTCGTTAAATACGCCGGCATAAGCGCACAGCTTGAAGGACTAACCGAAGGCTTTGAGCTATTGTGAATTAAAAATAAATAAATAAATAAATAAATCGAATATGAAATGTCTGGGCTAATGAATGGATGTACCAGGGAGATACCATAACTTACAGTCTGAAACTGAATGGTGTCCTCTTTGTTGGCCAGCTCCAGGGCAAAGAAAGACTTATTATGAGTCATGTTATTAATGTCATTCCACCTTAATGGGAAAAGAGTCAAACAAAGCAGTCATGGTTACATGAATGCGTTCAAATTCCTCCAAAGAAAATGTATGCATGCAAATGACAACTGAACGCATTAGTTTGTATGCGACACACAAATACATACCGGAACAAAAGAGGTGGCCGGCCAGTTTTGTGCTTGACAAATATTCCATCCAGACAGGATCCAATGATTATATCTGCACCCTGGCTGTCCTGCAAAACATCGGAAAATATTTGTATATTATTAAATATGTTCATAGCAGCAAAAACTGTAAATTAATTATAATTATTCACAACAGTGGACCACAATATAGAACAGAGATGCATTCATCATGAACATCTATGGCTGATTCTTTTATCTATCTATCTATTTATTTATTTACTCATTCAATCATTCATTCAAAGCTCACACTGCGTGGGCTAAGTGAACATCTGATCTACACTAGCAATTTTTATTAGACGAAGCTGTAACATTAACATTTTACGGGCATTTTAAATTCGCAAAAAGGAAATAAGTTGCCTACTTAAATAAAAGCAAATAAAGTGCTATATTGAAAGTAGAAGAAAACTGGCTATTTAGCTAAACGAATCATGCACAATTATGCTATGGCATTGAATATGGGCTGGCCAAAACCAAAATAATACATTTGCTGAGTCCAGATGCTTGTTTGAAGAAAAAAAACATTTTGGATGATCTTGGACAAATACAATCATGTACACTAACACAAAAAGTTTATTTCAAAAGCTTTCATATTAAAATAAGCATTATGCTTTCTCTGCAGATTGTCTGAAGTATAACTAGTCAAACAGGATCAAAACAGCTGTCTACCTTTGCATGAAAGCTTTCTTGACCATAACCCTCCATCTTCTCCACTTCTTGCATGTACAGCATTTCTGCTTCTGGGACTGGCAGACCTCTGTGGATAAGGGTGGGGTTGGAACATGAAGACTCAGACACTGACATTACAACAAAAAGGCTGCTTCTCATTCAACCTGCATTATCACTAAACTGTACAATTTTCATCATGCTACTGAACACTGCTCTGAAACCATTTCAGAGCATCACAAAACATGAGATGAGACCAAAGAAGATACAGTATACAAGTCAGTACAAATGCAATAGGATAAAAAAAGCAATAACAACATTCTTGAGCATAAGTGGGCTTGCTTTTCATCTGTCTGGCTGGAAATCAAAGTCTTACACTCAGCAGATGGTATTAAAGTGCAACTGTTAACAGGTGGCAGATGACTGCATTATAAAGCCTCCTTACAGATGTAAAGGGGAAGAATGGGCAATGTCTGTTCTGACCTTCTGAAAGCCAAAAGACAAATAAAATATTAAACTCATGCAGAATCCTGAGGATGCTCTCACCGGTAACTTTGATAAAGTAGGGCAACTTTTTGAGTCGCTTCTTCAACAACTCGCTCATCTTGAATCCACTCCTAGAGGGAAGAAGGAAGGGAGAGAGGGAGGCAGATTTACTGAATTTCTTTAAGCTACTGACAACTGGGTCACTTTAAATTGAACAAAAACCACCTGTTATAGAGAAAAACAAACTTACAATTGGAAAAAGCACAAATTTCTGAAGAAATTCCTGTGAATCATAGCGGGTGAAGTCTCCAAAGTCAGCTAGAGCCAGGAAAGAAAAGAGCACCACTTGATCAAAATATACTGTGTCCAAGTATCTACAAATGAAGGCGCAGGGCTACATTAACCTTAACTGTAAACTCAAATGGCATTTTTGTAGAGACGTTTTAGCACTGCGTCACAAGGAGACTTTACGGACGAGCCAATGAAATATTATGTTGTGGAAAGAAACAAATTTAGCTTTTGTAACCATAGCAGTCCAACATTACCAGCAATTCCAGTCATCCTGTTAGAAATGTGTTCAAGCTATGCTGACAATCCAAAGTATTAGCACAGCTATAAGTTTCTATGCACGGCACTGCTAATACACAAAAATAGCCTGTGTTAAACACCTGATCTATCTGACCCAAATCACACTATAGCAAAGGACACTTTCACTGTGCAAACAGTGGCCAATGTGTAAGAGCGTCTGTGTAACAGTGGCATTCTTTCCCCCCTGTGTGCGATGTACAGGGGGCGGCGGTTTAGGCCTGGCTGTAACAGCAAGTGATGTCAGTTTCTCTGCTATGTTAACACCAGGCCAGTAACTTGTGCTGCCAGATATATCTTTGCCAGCAGTGTTTGAGATTCTTCTCCTGGGCAAAAACTGGAGCCGGAAATGTCAAGCCTGCAAGCCTAGCTAGCTCTGAACACCTAATAGGGTTCCAATTTGTTTAACTTAATAATCCATGTCCTAATAAACATGTGCACACTTAGGATGCAGTTTACAGTTTGTATGTGACCTAAATCAAACCTTCCATCAACAACCATAAGCATAGCAGTGCATCAACAATCTGACAGTAAACAAGGATGCACAATGATATTGAAATCACACTGGTATCAGCAGACATTTGCAAAAAAAAATCAAATATTGGTATCAGACAGCTGTCTAGATTTGATCAATATTTTGAACCAATAATTGATTATTTCCTTATTGTACTTTGAAAGAGCAATATGTTTATGTGATGTTGGACTAATGTGCTAAAATGTCTGTTTATATAAAATGTTATATTTTTCTTTAACAATAATAATAATGTTTCACAATTTCTACATTTTATAAATGTTTATGTATCAGCTGGTCTTCAAAAATATCGAATATCAACATCGGCTCGGGCCACAACTCCTATACTGATGCATCTCTAATAAAAAGGATAAACCTATAGTCAGGATACCTTGTACCGCCAAGCCTGCCAAACGGACTGCCTGCTCAATCGAGCATGGAATCCTACCCTCCAGAACATCTTTCTTCAGCTGGAGGTAATACTGATATCTGTTGGAGATGAGATTAACAGTTATCAATAAACATCATAAAATTGTTCATTTATATTGCCATTTAAAATCATAATAGTCAGATGATGTTGGATTACGGCATGATTGTTTCTGATTGAGATTATTTCTAGCATATTAGTTACCTGGTTATCTCTTGTTGTAACTGGGAAACAGTCGGCACATAGAACACGACTCCAAAGTATACAGTGGGCTCCTGTCCATATTTGTCAAGCTGTTTCTTTAGTGGCTTTTCTAAATCGATCCATCTCTGTTGGTTTTGCTTGTTGAAATACCAGAGGCTGAAATAAGTTATCTGCAGAATGATCAGAATGTCAGTAAGGTTTGCAGGGTAAAGTAAGACACTGCAATATTGAATGTTTTGGAAAAGGCAGAGTAGGGAATACTTAATGATCACTTTCCACACTTATATGTTTATATATGTTCCACACATTTATGTTACTTATGAGGTCTTTGTATTCAGAAAACATTTCACATATTCATTTTACAGGAACACATTCCACAATAATACATTTGTTTCCATCACAGAATGCCTGCTTATTGCATATCAGTAACATCCATCTGGAATGCAGAGTAAGGGAACAAGACTGATGGGTAGGACGCCTGGCAACAGCCTCAACTTTTCAAACCAGTCCATGTTATGCTACTGTGTGTCTCAAAGCTTTCAGAGAAGAAAGCCAATCATAAAGTCTATGTGGTTGGCATGTTGCTTAGAAACAGACCCTGCCACCCTCAAAAAAAAGAGCGGCTTTCTCAATGACCCTTAGGCCATAGAAAGCGCAGAGAAACTGCCTTCTGTGTCCTTGCCACACGATACATTCAAAAGCAAACACTTGTTATGGAGTTTAAAAAGTCTTGGCACATGTAAGTATTTGAGGACAATAGTCCCACCCTGTTTAGTCTAGTGACAGCCTGATAAACAGAACCTAGCAGGACCAAAAAGTCAATTAACTGACAAGGAAATATGCAACTGAGAAATTAAAATGAATTTGCAGCTTTTCAGGTTAAACAAAACAGGTGATGATGTATTCTGCATTACCACCTGCCTTGACAACTTTACTATGCATACTGTATTCTTTATAACATGCAACAAAATAGCAGCTAGATGCAAGGTGCAATAATGTGTACAGACACAAACCAGGTGTCTCAGACTACGCTGAAGGAAGGCCAGACCTTGGAAAGCAATCAACACTCATAATCGATATGCACATATTGACTACTGAAACTAGTCCAACAAGTGAAAAACATGCAGAAAACAACTACATACCTCTCGTAACTCGAGTCTCTGAGCAACTGCGTCCAGACATTCCTGGCCTGTGCTTTCCACAGAAAGTGTAAACTCAACAAATTCACCATTAAGCAGCTGTATGCGTGTGACCAGGCAGCTTTTGCTGGAGACGGTATATCTTCGTGTTCTCTTAAGTTTCAATCCAAATGGTAAGGGCATGTTTCACCAGTAGCGCACTCCTCTCTGGTCAGAATGATTTAATCAGCTTCACTTTAACATTAAGCCATTGGTGACCGAGATTGTGCCAAACTCCATAAGGCAATTGCATGGATCACTGGGGAAAACAAGCAGTCAGAGCGACACAGATTAGGAAGCTTTCTTATGGGCACACATGTTGTTCAGATTTAGAGCAAAACAAACAATTCTATGTTCCCATTAAAAATAAGACTAACGTCCATACATTATTTTGGGTCTGATTATGGGAGTACAATGACTACTGCAGTGATTTAACTTAATATTGAAACCTGAAGTTCTGATTACGTGCTACATAAGTCATTTCAAATCTGAGCAGGCATCACTGTGACTGTTTCAGTGTTGAACTGAGAGAGGATCTGACACCCAAAACCATGGAAATCACATTCATTTTAATCTGCATTCATTCTGGCTCAATGGCTTCAATAAAGACGATCCTTGAAAGAAAAAGAAAAAAAAACAAAAAAAAAAAAAAACAAATGTAACATGAGAGAAATTTCTACTGGAGAATCGTAGAGTACTTTTGATAAGTCAAAGTTACTATAATATTAGAAATGATCCTATAACATTAATGTAAATTACAATAAAACAGTACATCATGACTATTATTACAGATTATTATAACAGCGTTACACACAACTACGGGAAACTTACATTTTCTTGTAATAATACTATATATTATTTGGTAAGAAAAAAAAGTTATAACTGTCAGTATGACTTTCACGTTCAAATGCTAATCTAATGCTGACATCCTTGCTCACTCACTGCGTTGACCGTGCAGAGCATTAAACGTTTATTAAAGCGACGATTACTTTAACGTAGCTAGATGTGGACGACCAAAACAAACAAACGAGAGGTGGAATAAATTCGCATCAGCCACGTAGAAAAATTACTTGTCTTTGGCGGGGACTCCAAACAATATGAGATGTTTCACCTATTAGTCAGATAACCAGAAACAATGTAAGAGATTAGGAGAACAAGAGAAGTGGGTATTTACAGCACGTTATCTGCCCTCGTCAACACCTTTGCCACACGTATTTACACATAACCTAACCTAACTCAAACATTACGATTCCTGCCAGTACAAGCCGGTTTCTAAAACAGCACTTTTGTGGTCAGCCCGTATTGTACTTGCATGCCTTTTTTCTTTTCCTATTAAGCTACTTTAACCAGTCTGCTATCACACTCATCAACAAGTTGCTGTCTGAAGCAACTCGGATTCACAGGAGTAGCAACAAAGTGAGCGGAGAAAACAAAACAAACTCCTCGCACGCTGAAGCTGGCCCAAGATAAATCTGACTATAAGGATAGTTTAGAAACTTTTATTTAAGACAAAGAGGCTGTGGAAGCTAAAATGGCTCGCATTTCGCTTAACTTCTTATCCAGTCAGCTATGTTAATTCTAGCCAAAGCTAATTCCGAGCTAGCCAGCATAATGGCTGGTAAACTACCGTTAAACGTTAAAGTGTGCTTGAGTTGGCTAACGGCCGCTAGCAACTCAGACACTTACCACATGAACCTTCTGCCGTTGACTACCATTTAATTGACACCCTGAGTCGGGATTTAGGACGACCGAGGAGTTGCGAACGGGGTCCAAATTTGGTTGAAGTTTGTGTGAGATCACGCATGTTAGACTCCCAGGTCACACTGGCTGTTGCTTCTATACTTCATTTCCGGTTGGAGTCCAAAAATCCCCTTTGCGGATTCATCCGCGGATCTATTTTCACAGCCTAAAAGGTGATAAATACGTCGCGTTTCTTACTCGACCTGTGTCCAAATAGCGCATGTACCCTTTAAATACATACACATGTTAATATCAGCAAGGTAAATAAGGAGAGAGTGTTTGTGTTTGCTGTAAATCAGCACTTTGGAGAGCTGTGTGTTACATCAGACAGCTGGAATGCCGCGCAGGAAGACTGGAGGCGATGGGAAGTTTGATTCAGTTTAGTGAACCGATTCTTCCGCTAGATACGCTTTAATGAATCGAACGCCCGATTCAAATGGTTCATTATCGTTCCAGCGCTCAGTCAAGTCACAGCGGCAGCGCACGAAACGATGTCCGACACTAAAAACGTCTCACACGTTACGCCACTGAGGTCAGAAGGACAGAGAAGTTTAATCTACTGTCTTGGTGGGCCACAGTACTGGGTTAGGGAAAGGCTTTCAATCGACTTTTTAGAATTGTACTTTAATACATTTCTCCATATGGAAAAAAGCTACTGTGTGCACATATCAGGTCAGGTCAGGCGTATATTTCTAAATATATGTAAATATATGTTTATGTGTATTTGTACTTATTCGATATTAGACATATGTGCGTAATACGTGAATCATACATATATGTATGACACATGGTTGAATGCATATTGAAGTATTTAAATGTGTCTGGGAACAATATTTGCATTTATTTCGTGTTTTAATGATGTTATTGCATGGTTTGCAATGTGCATGTTTTTAAAATTAGTTATGCAGACATTAGACTAATTTTCACCACATTAGGAAGTACTCGTAAGAAACAAAGAAGATTAATGCCTAAATATTCTTATTTCATAAGACATACATTTTAATTGCTGAATTTAACATATTGGGGAAAAACATAGAATGTGGCCTGTGCAAAAGTATTTATTGTGGTCTTTAATCCAAGGTTTACTAGATACATTGCATGCTTTGTTTTTAATGCAAGTTGAAAGCACTTGTGTGGCATATCAAGATGCTGATAAGACAGCATGATTAAGTGTGCCTTAGGCTGGCCGCAATAAAAGGCCGCTCTAAAATGTGCAGTTTTATCACACAGCACAATGCCACAGATGTCGCACAGATGTTTTGAGGGAGACCACGTGTAACCACACCAACCCAGGACCTCCACATCCAGCATCTTGACCTCCAAGATTATCTCAGACCAGCCACTGCAACAATCGGTTTGCATAACCAAAGAATTTCTACACAAACTGTCAGAAACCGTCTCAGGGAAGCTGATCTGCATGATCATTGTCCCCGCTGAGGCCTCCACCTGACTGCAGTTCGTCATCGTAACCAACTTGAGCCGGCAAATGTTCACATTTGATGGCGTCTGGCACGTTGGAGAGGTGTTCTCTTCTCGGTTGAATCCCGGTTTTCACTGTACAAGGCAGATGCCCGACTGCGTGTATGGCGTTGTGTGAGTGAACGGTCTGCTGATATCAACATTGTGAATCAAGACGCCCGTGGTGGCCGTGGGGTTATGGTATGGGCCGGCATGTTATGGACAATGAACACAGGTGCATTTTATTGATGGCATTTTCAATGCACAGAGATACCATGACGAGATCCTGAGGCCCACTGTTGCGCCATTCATCCACAACCATCACCTCATGTTGCAGCATGATAATGCACAGCCTCATGTTGCAAGGATCTGTACCCAATTCCTGGAAGCTGAAAACATCCCAGCTCTTGCATGGCCAGCATACTCACCGGACATGTCACCCATTGAGCATGTTTGGGATGCTCTGGACCGGCGTATACGACAGCATGTTCCAGTTCCTGCCAATATCCAGCAACTTCGCACAGCCATTGAAGAGGAGTGGACCAACATTCCACAGGCCACAATCAACAATCTGATCAACTCTCCGCGAAGCAGATGTGTTGCATTGCGTGAGGCACATGGTGGTCACACCAGATACTGACTGGTTTTCTGACCCCCCCAGGATCCCCAAATACAGTAAAACTGCACATTTTAGAGTGGCCTTTTATTGCGGCCAGCCTATACATCACAGATTTACATCACAGAGCAGTTCCTGTCATACACGTTTATTTTCTTCAGCTACCTAGATCTGAATTTTTTTACCATCAAAAGCATAAATCTCTCTCGAAAAGACACATATTCAATTCTTCTTCTTCTTTTGGCTGCTCCCTTTACGGGTCGCCACAGTGGATCATCTGCCTCCATCTTGCCCTATCCACTGCCTCCTCTACTTTCACACCAACCATCTCCATGTCCACCTTCACTACATCCACCTTCACTACATCAAGACACATATTCAGTTACCTGTCATAAAAAAGATTAGTATCAGTATTTTCGAATGAGGATTGATTCTCCACAACAAACATGACTATTGAAAGTATTGACACTTCAGAATGGATACACTCACACTTCAGTCATCACCAGGAGATAGCAGTGACTTCTTGCTACCTTTAAATTGCTTTGGGTGCCATTACCACTGAGAAAAGCATTAAACAGTGAATATCCCACCTTTACTTCTATTTTAGATTTTCCTTGTGGTCCACTTAAGACAGTTGCAGTTTTATGCACCAAAATCTCATATTATAATTCATTTTGCATCACTATTTTCCAATTTCTCTTTATCTCTTAGAATTAAACAGCCTGCTTTTACTGCACCTTTAGGACTGATATAATGTAAATGCTCTTTGTTCTGATTGGCTGCCATGTATTGTGCCTCATTTAAGAAGCAATCCAGGCTGAAACACTCTCATAACTTGAAATAAGGTCATGAAAAATAATTATCTCACACTGTGAGTCTCACACTGAAAATATTCCATTTGACAAAAAAAAAGATATTCCAGTTGTATTTATCAAATACATTTTTGCATTGCATGAAAATGACTAAAAATGTATGTGTTAAATATATTTTAATTTAAATTAAAATGTATGTTTTTTTTTCAAATGTGTGTACTTTTAATAAAGGTTACAGAAATAACTAACATTACTGACTTCTGTGTATTGCATTGTGCTTTACATTAACTGTGTACATAGTGCTGACACAAAACATATTTCATATAACATATCAAACCATACATAGAATCTTGTTTTCACAGTGTATCAATACCTACAGCACTTGCTTTTGCCATGTTAAAGGTTCATTTGCTAATATTTAAAATTAGTTGACTTTAAATTGATTTCAAAAGGTTTCCAAAAAATACAGTGCATTAGACAGTATTTTGCCTATTCTTGTACATTTTCAAATGTATTTTATAAATACATTTACATACATTTAGTTGTGATATGGTCCATTTTGATGTCCATTTCGAAATTATTTTCCCCATAAATGTATTTAAAAATATATTTGGTTAATATGACAATATATTCTGAAATACATTTTAGTGTTTGGAATTTCTTTCTGCATGGACTGCGATGTCTTTAAAATGCATTTTATATTGATAAAAACACATGTCCATATAAATTTTTCCATATGGGTTGAGACAAATTTAACATTTAATTGAAGTAAACGTAGTCTTAAAAAACAAAATCACCCTTCACCCATTTTTTAAAACAATGTTTTACAGTGTTTAACGGGTTTTCTTCATAACTGAACACATTCCTTGATCATTCAGTACTGTGGTCTTCTAGGTCACTTTCTGGACAGCCACTACTAAACAGCTGATTTTCACACTACATCGAAGATTTAAGCTCTGTCATCACTTTATTCTGAGTTGTCAGCCTTGTGATGTCCTGCTTTCCTGGAATTAATACTTATTTGGCCTTCTGAGAGAGACTCCAGATGCATATGTCGCATTTAAAATCCAGCATGTTAAAGAAGAGAACCCCCCAAAAAAATTGTTACTGTCCAAAAAAAATATATTGCTGAAATGTTTAATGGAAATAAATTACTGTATATGTCAAGCAGCTGTGGAGTAAATGTAATAATCTGTAGTAAACAAGACTCTTGCAAAAGAAACCTCTTCCCTTTGTGGTGCTTATTTAGCAGTACTGGCATTGCACCAGAGTTTTTAACCAATGTAGTAGGGAGTTATTTTGCAACAGTACCTTGAATTTAACACATAAACGGAAATTCCACTTATTTCTCTGAAGATGATGTGAACAAAGTCATTCAGAGTGGCTTGACGGGAAATGGATCATTGTAGAGAAACGTACAGACTCCAGGAACCAGGGTGTCACAATATTTACAAGGCAAATACAACTATCACTAAAATACAACTATGTATTAATTATCCAAAATGATCAGTGGACCTACACATCTTCTTTTTACTTTTTACATAGTTTTACTATGTAATGTCTGTAATGGTAAACCCCAAAAAATACATTTACATGAAAAGACTATTTTGCCTTATAATACCCTGCACTGTTTCAGGCCAAAACCATATCTCAAAATCATTCAACAATGTCTAAAACATTATGTAACATATATAAACATATTTAATGTTAGCTTCCTGTGAGGTACCTTTTAGAGGCATTAAATACTTCAGATGTCTGGTTCCTATCACCACTGCTGGAAACAATTCTGACTTGGTAAGTTTCTCTTAAATGAATCATTTTACATCAAATCACAATATGCAGAAAAACAGTTCCAGTTAAATTCCTGTTAAATAAACTAAAATCCAATATCATGATAAAAACTCTAAAACACTCAACAGTGTATCTTCAGTATGACACTGTGCCTTTGGAAAGGCAAATGAATACCAACAGATGGTTCAAAACTCATCATCACTAAGTTTTACTGTAGAGTCTTGCTCAACGCCCTCCTGTGAGCCATGTGTCTCAGACACACTCAGGGACTCAGCCATGTTTCTTCCAAGTTCATCAAGCTGTTGCATCAACTCATCATTTTCTGTATGGTTTTGATGTTTGTCTACTTTGTTCATTTGATGGGAGTCCAAACTTGGGGTTGGGGATACTGCATTTTTCTCTTGGTGATCAAGTTCCAAGTCCACACTGTCTCCTTGTCTAATTAGTCCAGCCCTCTCCGAGACACTGCAATTTACTGGTGTGGAATGTAATGAAGGAGTTTCACAGAGTTCTTCAGTGTCCTTATCAAAGGGTGTGTAAGCAGGAAGACAGGAATCATCTGTATTGGTTAATGTCAGATCTTGCCCCAGGCTTGAATACTTGTGTCTAGACAACATGAAACTATCCCTGTCCTTCTCAACAGCCATGACAGGAGCAGCAGTGGGACTTTGCAAATCATTCTGCAGAACATCCAGTAGATGGCGCATTTTGACCTTATAATGAATGTGAATGAAGATGAACAAAATGTTATCAATCATTTAACCCAACGATTACTGCGTGGACTGCTTGTCCAAAATTGTATTCTAAAGATTTATTTGTTCATTATTCAGTAGATTACTGTCAATACTGTACAAGGGCAATATTAGGATACACCAAAAGAATACTCACCTCATCTAATCGGTGTCTATTCATATCAACATGACGCTCAAAAACACGCTCTAGCACCCTGTAACAAGAAAGAATTGTACACATTTTAAAATGTTCTATAGTATAACTCCAAATTATGGGTTTAAAAGGGTCAAAATAAGTGTAAAAACCTGTCAGAATAGATCCCTCGTGCTAAAATCTCATTGGTTACATCAGTAATAAACTCCAGGTACATTAGTTCTTCTTCCCTAATGAAAAACAACAACAGAAAATCCACAAATAGACATGGAAATATTGTTAATCACAGAACAACAATGTATTTGCAACTAAGACCACTTTACATGTCAGTGGTAGTGGGATATGCTCTTTTGTATAGCTGTAAAATCATCTGCTACAACATGAATCACAAAAGCTAACAAAGTAAAAGTCAAGATTGTCAAATTACAGCCTGTAGCTGTTCCTCACACATTTCAGTGGCACCACTGATCCTAAAGAAGCATTACACGTATATGCAGATATGAGAGATTCTTACTCTGCTGTTACTTTTCTCATTATAGGGGACCTCATTCCTTCAGGAGAAATTCTGCAAAACATAATACAAACTCAATTTTAAAAAAGTTAAGGCAGTAGTAGAATGTAAATAAAAATCAAGGGCATTTATCTGCAAATCCCTTTTGATCTGCATTCAACTCAACACGGTACAAAGACAAGATATTTTGTTTTTTGTAATATATGCTTAGTCAAAATATGATGCCTGCAAAAAAGTTGCTATGGGGTGTTTACCACTGTGTTATGTCACTTTTCCTTTTAACAATGTTGAGTCATTTTTTGGAGACTGAAAGCACCAAATCTTGCAGTTGGGAAAGTGGATTTGTTTTTCCATTCTTGCTTGACATAACACTTCACTACAGTCTTGGGTCTCCATTATTATATATTGCACTCCCTAATACACCCCAGGTTTTCAATGAGAAACAGGTCTGGACATCAGATAGGCCAGTCTTGCACCTGCACTCTCTTACTATAACACCATGCTGTTGTGGTACATGCAGAACTTGGCTTAGCATCACTTTGCTGAAGTAAGCCAGAACGTCCCTGAAAAAAATGTCATCTAGATGGCAACATATTTCTCCAAAATGCATATGTAGCCCACAACATTAATGATGCCTTCACCGATGTGCAAGTTACGCAATAGCTCCCTACACAAATTACGAATGCTGGGCTTTTGAACTTTGCATTGATATCATTTGAGCTGAAAACTCTTTGGCCCAGAGAACACGTCCATTATTTCCAAAAACAATTGACAGATACAGTGGTGCTTGAAAGTTTGTGAACCCTTTAGAATTTTCTATATTTCTGCATAAATATGACTTAAAACATCATCAGATTTTCACACAAGTCCTAATAGTACATAAAGAGAATCCAGTTAAACAAATGACACAAAAATATTATACTTGGTCCTTTGTTGAGGAAAATGATCCAATATTACATATTTGTGAGTGGCAAAAGTATGTGAACCTTTGCTTTCAGTATCTGGTGTGACCCCCACCCCCCGGGCAGCAATAACTGCAACTTAACATTTCCGGTAACTGTTGATAAGTCCTGCACACCGGCTTGTAGAAATTTTAGCCCATTCCTCCGCACAGAACAGCTTCAACTCTGGGATGTTGGTGGGTTTCCTCACAATAACTGCTCAGTTCAGGTCCTTCCACAACATTTCGATGGGATTAAGGTCAGGACTTTGACTTGGCCATTCCAAAACATTAACTTTATTATTCTTTAGAACGACTTGTTTGCTTAGGGTCTTTGTCGTGCTGCATGACCCACCTTCTCTTGAGATTCAGTTCATGGTTAGATGTCCTGACATTTTCCTTTAGAATTCTCTGATATAATTCAGAATTCATTGTTCCATCAATGATGGCAAGCCGTCCTGGGCCAGATGCAGCAAAACAGGCCCAAACCATGATACTACCACCACCATGTTTCACAGATGGGATAAGGTTCTTATGCAGGAATGCAGTGTTTTCCTTTCTCCAAACATAATGCTTTTCATTTAAACCAAAAAGTTCTATTTTGGTCTCATCCATCCACAAAACATTCTTCCAATAGCCTTCTAGCTTGTCAGCCTTCTGGCTTGAAAACATCTGACTCTAATTTCACCTTCATATTAATTGCTAATCCTACAGGTTCACATATTTTTGACACTCACAAATATGTAATATTGGATCATTTTCCTCAATAAACAAATGACCAAGTATAAAATTTTTGTGTCATTTGTTTAACTGGGTTTTAGGTCATATTTTCCTTTCTAAAGGGTTCCCAAACTTTCAAGCACCACTGTAGACTTGTCAGACCATAAGACACAGTTCCATTTTGCATCAGTTTGTCTCAGATAAGCTTTTGCCTACAGAAATCGGCAGCATTTGAAGTCTTAACTTGCAAGTGTGGATGCAATGAATGATGTTTTTTTAATGACAAGGGTCTTCCAAAGTTCCAGAGCCCATGTAGCTATGTTCATTACAGAAGCAGGTCAGTTTTGTGCAGTACTGTCTGAGGGATTGAAGGTCACAGGCGTTCAATATTGTTTTTATGGCCATGCCCTTTATGCCCAAAGAGGGTGAAATACCTAAAATCCTTGCAAATCGTCATGGGGGAACATCTTAAACTGCCGATGTATTTGTGACAAAGCAGAAAGTCTTGACACCTCTTCGCTCATAAAGGACTCCTGGATACTCCTTTTATATCCAGGCATGATTGCATGACCTGTTTAAGATGTTTCACAACATTTCTAGTCTTACACTGCTCCTATCCCAATTTTTTGGAATGTGTTTCAAGCCTACAAAAATAATAAGGTTCAAAAGGTAAAACATTAAATATCTTGTCTTTACACTGTTTTCATTTAAATAAAAGTCAAAGTGAATTTACAAATGGGTGCTTTCTGTTTTTGTTTGCATTTTACCTACTGTCCTAACTCTTAGAATTGTGTTTATAATTTAATTTACTCTGTAAATAACATGCACAAATCATAATACAGCGTACTGCTGGTATAAAAAGGAACAAGTGTTTTACCTTGAGGAGGAAAAAAGAATATCACTGTCTCTGAACTTATTTGCTGTGCTGTAATGTTGAAATTCATTTGCCTCTTCATCAGACCACTCATGCTCAAGGTTGTATGGCTGTTAGGAGAAAAGAACATAAAGTAGTCTTTTTCATCAATATGTTGACATATTCAATCATCCATCCATCCATCCATTTTCCAAGCCGCTTCTCCGTCAGGGTCGCGGGGGGGTGCTGGAGCCTATCCCAGCAGTCTTCGGGCGAAAGGCACGATACACCCTGGACAGGTCGCCAGTCCATCACAGACATATTCAATCAATATTTTAATAAATATTGTGAGTAAAATGCAACCCTAGGATGGTACTGAATATCTTCTCTATAACAGTCCAAGCAAACTTACCTGGGATGAGTCCTGTTCTGCTGAAGATCCTTGCTTGATGCGTGTGCTGCAGAGATAAACAACAAAGCTAAAGACCAGGATGTAACATCAGTTATTTAACTGTATTTAATAACATTTTATGTGTTATTATTTTTTTGTAATGTATACCAGTAAAACTATAAGCATTTTTAAATTATTTTGTAAAAGGAAGTACAGTCATTACATACATTATTCAAAATATTAGTATAATTCCATTCTATTACATTCTAAAAATGCCAAATATGAGATATATTTCCAAAAAGTCTGCTCTAAAGAGGAAAAACAACATTGTACCTTCCATGGTAAGTGTCTTGTCGATGAAATTTAGAAGAGGTCTTTTCATCTGTTCCTTTCCTACTAGCAGGAGTGTAATACCGATAGGTAGACAGGGTGGACTTGCAATCTGATTTCAGTGTTCTGGGGGTGAATGGCTTTTCTTGAGTGAAGCAGTGAGCGTGTTTATGGAGAACATCACCACTGTAGGTTTTCTGAGTAGGATCCTGAAAGCTTTTAAACTTCCTCTGACTTTCAGATGTGATACATGAAGGAGTGAGCTGGTGCCACCGGGAATTTGGGCTCCTGTAACTATATTCTGATGTGGTTCGGCAGTTCTGAGAGCTTGCAGTCATTTGTGAAGCATACGCAACTTGCTTACAATGGAAAGAAGTGTTGAATCTAGGCGAAGACATGGCAGAGCCTCTCAGGTCAAAATGGGCACTCTCTTCACCTCGAACAGTCGGTCTGGTCTGCAGTACAGACACAAAAACAGAATCTTTTTACTCATTTCTCCTTACAGGAATGTGAACAAACGAGTGGAAATCATCTTACATTTTTGGATGAGCAACGTGTCATAGTATTCATCCTGAGGCTCCTCTGTGAAAGGGACCTTACTGATTGTGACCTCTCAGACATGTCTTTTTTCATCTGCTCACGCCGCTTTTGGTCAATGTCTGTGTGCATAAGCAGAGGTGAAAGTTATCATTTGGAATGTACGGACCCCTGCTGGTAACATGCCATATAAATAAAACCAATGCCACGCTATATTAACAACTTTGTCAATTTTCTCGTTCCCATGCCTTACTAAGCCATGGCCACACATTAGGATCTCGTTCACATGCCTTACTAAGCCGTGGCCACGACTTAATTATCTTGTTCCCACACCTTATTAAGTTGTGGCCACACATTATTTTTATTTATATGGCATGTTACCAGCAGGGCTCTGTACCTATGCATTGAAGGTCACAGGCATTCAATATTATTTTTTTGGCCTTGCCCTTTATGCCCAGAGAGGGTGAAATGCCTAAAATCCTTGCAAATCATTGTGGGGGGAACATTATTCTTAAACTGCTGATGCATTTGTGACGAAGCAGAAAATCTTGACATTTCTTCATGTTAACAGCAATGCAACCGCAATGTAAGACTAGAAATGTTGTGAAACATCTTAAACAGGTCATGCAATCATACTTGGGTATAAAAGGAGTATCCAGGAGTCCTTTATTAAGCCATAGCCACGACTTCATTATCTTCTTCCCACACCTTTGTAAATTGTGGCCACACATTATTTTTATATATACGGCATGTTACCAGCAGGGCTCTGTACCTATGCATTACTGCTATAAGGGAAAAAAAGCAAGTAGGGGCTTGTACTTACATTTTATGCTGTGGCACATACTTTTAGGTACTGAACAGTCCACCACAGCTAGATATGAAAAAAAAATAATACAGCACAAGCATCAAGGGGAAGCATAAAACAATAAATAAACATACAAATAAACCAAAATACTTAAGAGACTGAGTTTGTGAACAGTACTGATATCATTATTATTAACGTTAATAACGATATTATGATGATGAGATTAACATGACAATGATTGAGACTCACCTTTTGCTGAGTATATCTTTTTGTAATGGGACATCATGTGGTCTTGAATAATGTGCTGATTCGTTAGATTGCCAGTCGAGCCATGGCAGAATGCTACAAAGGGAGTAAGACAATTAACTGATGTATCTACCTTTATACAGGGGAGCCCATTCTGGTCCTGGAGATCCACCAGCTTGGAAAATTCAGGTCCAGCACACTTGGCTCTATTGCTCAGATGCCGCTGGAGGCCTTCATTCAATTAATCAGGTGTGTTAGAGTAGGGTTTGAGCTAAGCTCTGCAGGGTGGCAGATCTCCAGAAGCAGGAGTGAGCAGCCCTGCCTTAATACAATCCACAGAATCAACGTAAATGTACTAGCGCTAGCTAACCTAAATCACATGATGACTCGAATGTGCAGCCGAACGGACCAAAATAATCAGAAAAAAGAGCATGTGTATTTAATATTTTTCATTCTAAACCATACTGGATTTTCCTTTGCTCAATATGATCAATATTTATAACGCAATATGAGTAATAATATGGGTAAAATCATTCTCTCTCATTAATCGCAGCTGTAGTCGGATTAAAGCGCTAACTTAGCTCGCTAGCTTGCTGGTTCAGCTCTTCTTCATCCTTAAATTACCTCGCTTTGCATCCATGACTGGAAATTCAGCCAGGTATCCCATGCTCAGACTACTAAAACATCTACTAGTGCGAATGTATACAACATTATAAAGAGGTGAAAACTACAAAAAGACTCCTAAATGAGCAACACATCGTCCTCGCCAACTACAGCCACACAAAGCTTCCTCGTCGCCATGACTGTTGCTAGGAGTCCGTCTTTACGTAACGCGTAGGGTTGTACGGCGGGACGTAATGGACTCGCGCTCATGAATAATTCAAAACGGCCCCCGCGTATCTACAGCTATCCGTCCAAAGGTTTGTAGACACCTGCTCATCCTATGTTTTTTTAAATCAAGGGTATTAATAGGGAATTTGCTGCAGTAACAGCCTCTAATTTTCTAGGAAGGTTTCCCACTAGTGCTGGAACATTGCTATGGGGATCTGATTGCATTCAGCCACAAGCATTAGTTAGGTCAGGTACTGATGTTGGACCACAAGCACCACTCCAACTCCCCCCAAAGATATTTGAGACTGCTCCATCACTCCACAGAATGTAGTTCCACTGTTCCACAGCCCAGTGAAATATGGCAATATAGGCCATAATGTTTTTCAGGAAGGTTTCTAATAAAACCCTTACTTAACAAAGAACTCTGTATAATATTCTACTTATCACAGGCGTACACTAAAGTTCTCTGTGGATTAAATATCTCACTGTGGGTAAAAGAACACACTTGGTTTGAACCAAAGATTGTGGTTCAGTAATAGTGATGAAGGGAGGGGGAGGGTGACTGCTGTCAAATCATGTAATGGCCACACTTTTTCTTATTAATTTGTAATGAAGACAGAAAGCTATGCAGGGATGCCTGGGATGTTTTCACTTGACATTCTAAATATTTTATGCGCAGAATCACACATGGTCATTAAGTCATTCTGAGCTGCTTTATCATTATTAATAGATGCTGAGTCCTGGGAAGGGCACAGCACAATTTCATTCATTATTTAAAGCGACTGTGGGGGTCTCTAGGTGGTTCCCATCCAAGCCTGCAGCACTGATCTGAGGAATCATCACATACTAACCCATTTATACAGTGGGTTTGCCTTATCTTAAAATATGTGAACTTAAAATACAAAAATACACAAATTACAACACATTAACAGTCACATGCAAAAGTTTGGGTGCCCCTACATGTTTTGTAAAATTTAAGTGAAAATAATTTAACACATCCTTGACAGAGACCACACTTTCATAACTTTTAATACAACAACAACAACAACAACAACAACAACAACAATAATAATAATAATAATAATGATAATAATAATAATAATAATAATAATAATAATACACAAATAATCCCATATGAAACGATTGTGCTAAAAATGTATTCCAAAAATGAACTCAAACAATTAGTATAGTTTACTGAAAGAGATTACACACTACAGGAAAATTACAAAGCCAAAGATGGTATAGATTGCTATAAAAAGTATGACAGTACTATAGAAATATTATAGTATTTTATAGTATTACTATACACTTTATTTGTAAGAGATATTTTAGATGAGTATCATTATCTCCACCAATTCAACCGAAAGCATTTTAGCTGTACACCATGCATATCTGTTTTTCATAAAATACAGGTTGATAATAGACCTATTGAGGAAATACTTTGAGGTAATGCCTCACTGCACAGGATTTTATTCAGGAATCACTCCTTACAGTCTAAGAATAAACCTGTCTGGAAAACCCACCATGGACTTTTATATTTTTGGTGGCTAAGCAATTAATATGCTTACGTAAGCAATCACATCTTCCCACTGTTCTTGTCTCACTCTCCGCCTCCCCACCTTCCAAGAGTCTACCGGCATAGATGCGCCTTCTGAGGGAGAATCGTTGGGATCCACCTTGTAACCAGTAAGTAAAACGTGTTTTGAGGGAAACTGTTTGACTTCAGTTTCTCTTTTAATTACAACAGCCTTCCTTTAACTCATGCAGTTCGCGGTTTTTTCTATTTAACGTCAAATGCGGTGTTGTTTTCCAGCGGGGGCTGTGAAACAAAGGAAAGTGGGTGCATATAATTAGCTGCTAGGTGCAGCCCTGAGGATTTATCTCCGTTCTTAGCCACCACCCCGTTTATCAGCGTAAAATCGGTGTGTTATTAGTCTTTTTAGTTACACAGTGACTTTGGTATTATATGTGCTATTTAGGTTATATGGTCTTATATGAAGTGATCATGCAGTGCTGAGAGGGACATCACCAAACGGTTGTAACGAGGCGTGTACCACCACGCTCCCCGCAGAAGCAGCATGCGCGCATGCGCTAGTAGTTTTACCCCACCGGTATTCCGTCCGCTCCCGCCTCCCACGCAAGCGGATTGGCCAATGAGATCGGAAACCCTGCTCTACGATTGGCTAATAGTTCACACACGCGAGGAGTCCGACGAATCAGCCGGGTCTGTCGGAATACGAGTGGAACAAATTAAATAAATAAATTATAAACCCAGGCGTGTGGTCGTGTGTTAACCCTTTTAGCTAATATAAGCGCTTTAAGGTACTGAACACGAGCAGAGAGATCAGAAAGGGAAGCTGCCTAGATATTTTTTTCTTTTGTTTTAAAAAATGTAACAAATTAATATCATAGACTAAATTCCTTTTTGTGGAAGAGTCACCATGAAATTTCCAGCTGAGAATCCAAGAAAACATGTGAACTGGGAGTGCGAGACAGGTTGGATTTTTAAATTTCTCATATTTCAATTTCTCGGTTTTATTTATGTATTCATTTATAAATGGCATTCATGGTTTCCTCTGTTTACTAGAAGATATCATATGCATAGTGTTTTAAAATTATATTAATCAAGTGTTGCCTTGTGCATCTTTCTATGCTATTTAGTTTTCTTATTAGATTCAAGATTTTCCTTTGTGCATGCAAACCTTTTGACATACTTAACTATATATACTTATAGAAAATGTAAGTATGTTATTTGCATGGATATTTAAGCTGCTTGTAAATGAGCCTGTAAATGTAAATGAGCCTGTAAATGTTGTGGGCACTTCCATGGAGTGGACATACCTGCAAAATGTTTATAGAAAAGGTGCATCAGTGACACGGAGTGATGACGGTGGAGGTTGGTGAATCATGTTAAATAAAGTTGTGTCTAATGTCATTGTTAAGAACTTGTGTCAGCAGTGTTAGAAAGATATAGAAAATGATACACAGAAGTCATTACTGACCAAATCTGTAGATCCCTACACTAAAAGCAGTGCTTTTGAGTGGCATGTTGATGTAATACATGAATGTAACAAATATACACTGTGTTTTTATGAAAATGTGTGGAATATACCCAGAATTTATACAGAATTGTTATAGTCAGAAACCCAGCAACCTTGGGTTTTGAAAGGCGCTATATAAATGTAACTTATGATTATTATTGTTATTATTATTATTATAATTACTATTATTATTATTTGCCCTTTTTGGATTTGGATTGTGACAGCTCTACAACATGATCGAACGCATGCCTGAAGGTGCTGACTTAACCTCTAACAGTTTGATTATTGACTCTTTCCATTATGCTTTGGGCTTTGTTGGACGCTAAGGTGCCAGTTAACAGGATTTATATTCCATGGGAGGGAGACGTTGTGCAGCATTTCCTGGCTATGCTTCCTGGCTGTCCTTGAGTCACTCTATGCGGCTGTTCAATTTCATAAATTGATAATTAGGCAACAAACAGAAATGACGTAGTTTACTTATGTTAAGGGCAGTATCACACATTTTAAGGCAATGCACAAAATATGTACTGAGCTTAAAAAGTCAGAAAAAAACATAGCAAACAAACAGAAAATGCATTAAGAAATGTTTTCTCACCTAAGTAAAGTTTTGCAATTTTGAGCTATAAAAATAGATGCTGCAGTTTGCATTGGTAAACTAGTCTTACTACTCATTAAAAACTGATCTGCTTACTGTTAAGAGTTTCACGGTACAATTGTTACTTACTGTGTCAAAATGTGGTGAGAGTTCTGTGGCTTCAGCATTACATCATTGGCTGTCCAGACTCCGCCCCATTGTGCACCACAAAGGGAAAGAGTTCCCCTCCTCTGGTGGTGGTGGGTGTTGGTGGGGCGGGTGGGATGTTGGGGGGGTGGGGTGTGAGAGGGTGGAGTGTTGCGTGGGGGGTTGCAAGTGAGCATCTTGTAAGAATCTAAAAAAATGGGCGGCTCCTTCGCTTTGTCCTTCACCTTGAGTGACCCCACCCCACCCTTCTCTCTAAATTCTATTATAGCTCCCGGTATGCCTCATTTGGAAATCACTGACCCATACAGAACAGCATTTAGTCTTTCTCTTGTGAAGGTCACTCACCTAGTGATTTAAAGTATTTGAAAAAAATATGCCTTGACCTCACATTCAAATAGCCCTCTGCACATTTATGGCTACTAACACTGATGAATTCTTTTTGCCAATGGTGAATCATTGTAAAATGTTTTTAGTCTAGGTTTAGGAATAATATGGTTCTGGAAAACTGGCCTTTATGTTAAGGATGAATTTCATACAGTGGATTACATTACATAAGCTCATAAGAGAATGCGCAAACCCAGATTTGCACCATATTGCTTTTGTATCAGTTTTAATTGGTGTAGCCTGACACTTTAAACACTTAAGTGGAACTATTGAAAGATCCTATCTTCTGTTCCTCATGTCTGTAACTTAAGAAATAGTTCAGCCAGTCTGCATTGCTGTCCATGTAGTTACTGAATAATAAGTCTTAGAATTTTATGCTAATTAAAAATTTTTTTTTCAGCAAGTGGATTTATCAGCAATTCACTCAGTTAGCCGAATAAATCTTATCTCCCTCTCTTTAGTGGCAATTCAGACGAACATGGCCACCCCAAAGAAGCCACAACCTGCTGCTGCGCAGGCCACACTGGTCCAGGCCAGCGTGGCTGCTATACAGAACCCAGTGGGCTGTGAACTGAAGGGAAACGACCACTGTCCGCTGCCACGGCTGTCTATCTCCTCCCGCTCAGCCAGTATAGTTCCCAACATGGATGCTGGAGCAGACAGCTCAGCCCTCCACTCTGTCATGAAGTGGAAGACAGTGCTGGCAGTGTTTGTGGTGGTGGTTGTGTACCTGGTGGTGGGTGGATTGGCGTTCCAGGCGTTAGAGCAGCCCTTTGAGAGCGACCAAAAGAACACAATCACCCAGGAGAAGGCCTTGTTTCTCCAGAGGAACCCCTGTGTGACCCACGAGGAGCTTGAAGCCCTAATTAAGGTAAGCTCATTGGCAGTGGCTCTTGCAAGACGCCCTTCTCTCCAAATTAGATCAGGAATTAAAATACCTAGCTCCTAGAGTACTTTTAATCAAAATTTATTTAAATGACTTTGAATAACCCTAAGAAGTTGAGAGCTATTACTTTCATTTTGCTATGGTATTCATATGTAATTCCATAGTTATGCATTTACAGTCTGTTACACAATAAATTACAATTACAATTAGTTTACAATTTCTATCGATGTCTTTGACATTTTTTCCATTTGTTTTGATCATTATTGTCAAAAATGGCAATAATGTTATGAATTGTTTTAACACACAAGGCTCTATGCACAACAGTAACATTTTCAAGTTAAAATGTCATATCATAATCAAATATAATACAAATGTGATTGAATGTTGAAAATCTGTAATTCTGACACAACGTCTTACCTTTCAAAGAGTTACAAGTGAGAAAAATTCAAATCAAATTACACCATGCGCTTGTTATTGCTGGCAGTAACTGCAACCTCTCAGGGTTAACATGTAGTTTGGCAGAACTGAGTATAAGAGCACTTGTGGTGTGTTATGCGAATCATGCATTTATAGACACATTGACCTATTTTGTAAAATGAACAAAAATATCACACAGTAAATATAAAACATATAAAGAAAAATTCTCTGAAGGCCCTATTAAGGGCCCTCCAGCTGAGAATAGTGAGATGCCTGTGGGCTCCCCATACCACTGCTATTAATGCTTTACCCAGCACAAGGCTATAATAAATAACCAATTTCATATGTAGACTGACAAGTGATCTCTCAGGATGTAAATGGCTTTGTTAGCCCTGATTTATATAGACACTTCACATATACTGACCCTGACTATGGGCACAGATGCACCAGCAGTGCTTCTTATATAACAGTCACGGTCATGGCAGAGGAGACCTCAGGATGAGAAACAAATATAAAGAATTAGAACCTGACTTACCTTCAAGAAAAGTGTCTCTGTTATGTAACATTCTGAGGAACTACAATACACCAATTTCAGTTAAACATGTGGACTGATCTCTGAAATGATAACAATATTCACTCACACACACACACACACACACACACACACACACACACACACACACACACACACACACACACACACACACACATACACACACACATTTTATAAACTGCTTTTTCTTCAAACCGCTTTTTCTTCCTGCCCCCTGTCCATTGGGGCATTACACCTTGGAGAGGTTGCATAAGTCAAAACTAAATCCTTTCACTTTCAGTATTGCTTGATTTTGCATCCTTAATGCAGAATAAGGCTTTTTATTTGGTCTGTGCTTGTAAGCTATCACAGTAAAAGTTGCTCATAACCTTCATATTGTTACACTATTACAGCTTATTCTTAGCTCTAATATATAGTTTTTGGAAAAAATATATTTAATTGTTATTAAATAGAACCTTTACACACCACATCTTTACATTATGTGGGGATTCTTTAAACTTTAATCTACATTTTTGTTTTTTTACATACATTTTTTTACTGTGTCTTTAAAACTTATATATGTAAATAATCTCAGGCCAGACAGGCTAAATCGCTATAGGCTGCATAGCTGGATAAACATAAATGCATTGGTTTTTGTGACATGACCTCAAAATGGGTCATTTTTGGGGCATATGTTCCATATGGACTTAATATGTTTTTAAACAAATCCATTTTTGTAAACAATTTTTACAAACCATAACAAATGTTTTTATATAAAGAAAAAAAATAAAGTTAAAAAAATTAGGCCCCCTTTCAAAAGGTTCTACATACCATGCAATCTTGTTTACAAAAACCCTCCTTCAAACGGTGGGTTGTGAGTTATGAGTTGGCTCTACTCATGTGAAACAAATGTCAGGGCTCCCTAATGATCAGGAAGCAGATGGACTCAAACCACTGCTGGAAAACTGATCAGTGTTCAATTAATGCCTTCATTGAGTCACTTCTGAGAATGGGTGGCCAGAAGGTATTCTATTCTCATCTTCCCATAGGTGCCATTAGGTCATAACTTAGTGCTCACCATATAGTCCCACTTCCAGGTATATTGTATTGTTGACTGATGCTGACTTTTCAGCAGACGAGCATACAGTCCTTTATTTTGGTACCTTCTGGACATCAATACATGTCTCCTTACTGAAGGTGTGTCCTCCCAGACCTAAGACCACCTGAATAAGTCAGTGGCCATAAATATGTAGAGGAGGGTGTCAATTCAGGTGTTCTAGATACTAGGTTCTGAGAAATTAGTTATTTATTGTGTGGTCTGCTTGTGCCAGAGCTGTTCAAGAGGACTATACGCCAGTCATTCGGTGAGCCACAGGATGTGGGAAGACGGCAGTAACGTGTTTCAGGTTGTTTTCTTGCCATCTTATCATATCATATCAAGCTCATCAACTGCTGCACCACAAGCACATGCGCACTCCATTGCTGGTTTCACAAACAAACATTGTATTAGGGCTTTTTATTGAGAGAGAGAAGCCTGTTGGTTCTCTTTTCTACACACCATAAGACCACAAACATAATTCGAAAGCAACCTGATCAATGTGATTTAGTCCAGTTTAGCCAATGCAGTCCACCATCTAACCAAATAAAAGAGATACAATATCATCATCATCATCATCATCATCATCATTAACAGGTTAGTCCAGATAGGGTCGCAGTAAAGGTACAATATCAAAAAAACCAACAAAACAAAATTGTAGCATGGTCTTTAGAAAGTGAACTGGGTATGAAAACAGCCTGATGTTCCTCAGAGATGGTAGTTACTAATACTGCTATCTGTGGCTGCACCTGCTGAAGCAGCATCAAAACAAACACCAACGCTGTTCATGATCAGATTCAGGGGTGGGGAGAGTAACCTAAATCAGTACTCAAGTAAAAGTGTTGATACATGCAAAAAATAATTACACAAGTAAAAGTACCTCAAAACAACTTGATCAGAAATACAATGGAAGCAGAATGAAAATCTGCTGCAGTAGAACGTCTTACCAAATTCAGCATTTTTCAGCACAGGAAATGAAGATGTGCGGCTTAGTTCTTCTCTTTTTGAGATTTTGTGGTCTAAAATGCAAAGCTATAAAGTCAGAAATGTAACCAATCACGGAGCAGTGCAAATATTGCCACTGTCAAAACATTAATATTAAACACACACAGACAAAAAATAGAATTGGTAACTAAATACAAATAACTAAAATGTAATAGAGTAAAAAGATTCCTTTACTCACTTCAGGAAAAGTAGAAGTACATCCAACCATCCATCCATCCATTTTCCAAGCCGCTCCTCCGTCAGGGTCGCGGGGGGATGCTGGAGCCTATCCCAGCAGTCTTTGGGCGGAAGGCAGGAAACACCCTGGACAGGTCGCCAGTCCATCGCAGGGCGTAGAAGTACATGTACATAAATAAATGTAACTGGTTACTACCCACCTCTGAATAGGTTTATAAAAACATGTCACTAGCATAACATGAAAAGGAATTTTAGTCAGTGGCCTGAGGTTTTGTCACTCAGTCAGCCACTTTTTTGGAACAGCTGAAGTAGTTTTCAAAGGATAGTGGGTTTCTCTGCATATTATTATTTAATATGTGAATGTTCTTAAGTATTTTTATTAAAACAATTGTTGTTCAAAGCAGAAAAACTCAAAATAGATTAGAAAGTAAGTCGAAGCTGCAGCAAACTGCGTATATTTGGTGGGGGATTGGTTGTCGGGGGATATAATTGATTCTTGTAATTTTTTAACGAGAAAATATCCTGACCGCTGTTTTTAGATGCCCACGCCTACCCCAGAGAGATGAAATGGTTTCCAGCATGCTTGGTATCTCCTGCATTTGATGCTTTGTCATGTTTGTCATGTTGTCTTTCCCCACCCTGGTGTCTGAGACCAGCTGGAGTGATGCAGTGTTGTTCTGCTTGACGGGGGCGTTGGATGAAAAAGCGAATTTTGAGGAGGTTTGAACAGTGGTGACTCAAAACCTCCCGCCTGCCTGCTGTTTTCTTACAAGGATCCTGGCATAAATAACTCCTCTTTTTACCTGCGTCCTGCGGTGGAGAGATGATTCAGAACAAACAAAGCATTTCTAGTCACAGGCTGCTTTTCTGCTAAGTGCTAACTTGACCTTTCAGGCTTACTGTAGTGACAGCATGTTACTGTTAACATTCAACTCTCTGCTCAGTGCTGTTTAAAGCCCCTTTGAAGTCACTCTTCGAAGAAGCTGTTTTCTGTATCGGAATCAATATTCCGAATTTTCAATGTAAGTGAAGGCGAGCAAGATTTTATTCTAAGTCATTTTGGAAAATTTCTGTTGGTCAGTTCTTCATGACATTTTTACACATTGTTCATATTTTCAGATAATATAAAAAAGTAAAAAGCAAAAAAAGGATAATACGGTTTTACTCTGACAGCAACAACATGGAGAATATTGTATTACTGTATGTAGATTTTATTACATTTCATTACTTAATATTTGATTATGTTGCTATGTTATTGCCATTCTACGTTACATTGCAAAAATTTTATTAGTATTATTAACATTGTTTTCAGTGCATTTGAAATATTCCAGCTTAGCCTAATACGAATTGACCCTTTTCAGTTTCACTTTGGACCTTTAAGGATTTAAGGATTTTGCACTGTCATAATATTGACTTCCTATACTTGAAAAAACAAAAAGACAGCCAGACCACCATAGTGATTTAATCAGTAGAACACTTGAGGTGGTGTAGTATTGTGAATAACATCATAGCTGTGATAACAGTGATAATGCCTCTACTTGCACTGTAGATGTAATATTGGCAGTTCCTTCTACCATAAAAAATAATAGCCTTGTGTATTATAGATAGAGCCATAAAACAATCTCATGTTTAGCCTTTTCAATGTTTGCCAGAATAAATTGGAATGCTATTTTGTTTCAGCCAGCATGAAAAGTATTTTGGAACGCTGAATTGTATTTTGTTCATTTCTGGCCAATTCCAGTTTGTTTAGTTGTTCCTCCATCACAACCACTGACCTCACTAAGCGGTGACAGCAGGTTCAGAATTTGATGTTGGCCTACTGTCTACTCCTCCTGAATCTGACCAAACAGGCCCCAGCTTAAAGATTCTCTTACAGAACTTTTCTTAAGTATGTTTTGTGCTTAAGTGGAAACTTAGCATCATACCTGCATACCTGTCTACCATAGACGGTACTTTGCAGCTTGCGCTCTGTAGAATGATACAGTGATTGTGAAAAAAGTGCTGTTATCACAAATAACAACATGGGTAAAACACTTCTCAACTAATTGCACAGTGCTGTCGGCACCAGTGTATTTAAAGACTGTCCTTATACACTCTTTATTGGTGAGATTCACTGAAAAAAGATACACAAATGCCTTACACGAGGGTACACAAATGATAGGTTTCCATGCTAAAAAACAGCTTCCGCTGACTTGAACATGTGGCTTTGTAAATATTTCATAAGCATAGCTCTCCCAGTGTCAGCAGTGAAGATATGAGGGAAGCAGAGACAGTTGGGATTTTACTGCCCTGATTTTGTCACAACACAATGTAAATGGCATTGGTGTGGAAAGCACTTGATATTTAAGGCTTTTTTATGAAAGATGAAGAATAAATTTCAAACAGTGATGCTTGTTGATCGCTCCAAGATATGTTTCAGCGATTTCTACTGCTCTGCAAAGTTCATGAATAGAATACTATGCACTGAGGCTGAAAGGCTGAAAGAGTCTGACAATATTGCTGCTCTACACACATAAAAAAGATGGTTCTTCCAGGATTCTTTGGTAAAGGCAATAGTTTTATTTAGAACAATGAATTAAGCTTGTAACAATAGAAGGATGCTTTTGGTGCTATACAGTACATTTTCAAACAACCACATACAACACATTCTCCATCGACCTAAAGAAGCATTTCACAGTGCCAAGAACCATTTAAGCATGAAGTGGTTCTATACAGAACTCATGGTACTGAATGAAACCATTGCCTGTGGTTACTGAATAACCACTAAGGAATCTTTTTTTAATGTATGTAGCATATACAGTATAATGACTTACATGGATTAATACAGATAGACCCACAGATCTTATTGCTTGTTTGAAAGCAATGTGAGACTGAAAAATAAAGTATTAAATTCCCTTCCACTTTCAGCCGGTGGTGAATTTGATCTACATCTGTGATTTATGAATAAACTAGGAGGCACATTACCAAGCAATATGTGCAGTACACTTAATCAATAAAATGTATTGATTGAAGCTTACATTTTTACAAGCGTGTAGAAAAATTATACAAATAATTGGTTCAATAAGTAAACTGTTTGCCCTCTGGTTTAACACTGCAATAACATCAAGTAATAATGTGCTTACGATTAGGCTGGGGAATAATATTCTTCTTGAATGACCACAGTGAAGCCTTTAAATGTAGCCTCAAAATGAATGAGCATCTAAGCCTGGCTGCTGAGCAGGAGGGGCCCTTCTGTTGCCAAAGCAGCTTTAGCACAGGAAAAAGAGAGGATGGATGTGGATACATGCCGACTGTGTCCTCCTCTCTTCCTTTTCTGTCTTCTGGCACATCTGCAGTGTTGATGTGACCACCTTCCTCTGTATTACATAATCAGAGTTCTGAGTACCAGATGTGCCTGTTGCTTTTATTGACAGGCCTGAGGGCCCTGGTGTGTATTGTTTAATGCTATAGATAGAAACTGGTTGAATGTCACAGGTTAGTCACAAAGCAAGAATTAAACCGTAAGGCAGAAGATTCTTATGCATTTCTCTTGCTACTTGTTGTCTCTTCAGCATGCAGTAGATGCAGTCAGTGCTGGCGTGAGTCCAATTGGGGACACATTCTATAACTCCAGCCACTGGGACCTTGGCAGTGCCTTTTTCTTCGTTGGGACAGTCATTACCACAATAGGTAAAATGCTTTTATTCTCTCTGAAGTCTTCCAGACCTCAAACACAAAGCTTATACATTTAGAAGAAAATTGTTTCATGTTAGTACTTTAATATAAATATAGATGTGTTAATATAATATTTAATATTAATAATTAACAAAAGTAACTACAATGGTAGTATATTGAAAGAAGTCTCTGTAACTTTCAAATAAGATAATCATATTTGGAAAAAAGAATCCAGTAATTGGTCTTTATGTGCACCCTACCCCCTTTCATTCTATGTTTAAGACAATTTTTTATTGTACTATTTTATGGAAACTGTTTAATTTGATGTAATTCTTTTACTGTGTTATTTTGTTTGCTATTTTATTCAATCTTTTTATTTGAAAGATTTTTACTTTTTTTAATAGTTTGTTGTCTTATTTGGTTCTTTTACCTACTTTTTATGTGTTTCCAATATATATGGTAATGCCATTTATGCCTGTTTCTTATTTGAGCTGTTTTATTTTCTTTATAAATCTTCTTGTCTTGATGATTTTGTTTTGTTTACTTATGTTTTTAATCCCTGTTTAACTTGCCGGACTATGATGTAAATGAGGGTCACCCTTAATGTACTTCTGGGTCGAAATAAACATTGAGATTATTGAACAATTACATTATTACTAGCAGTCAAATTAGCATTCATCTGAAGTGTTAAGAGTAGCAAATTACTATAATTTTGATTAAAAAAATCACCTTATTCTAGTAATTTAAAGGCATTGATGCCTCTCATTAATAACTTTATGTAATGCAACTTTATGGATAGAACTGAAAAACTCACTGCAGCTTCTCACTCGCCTTAAATATGCTGTAGTACAATGCGGCAACTGATTCATCTTTCATAAGCACTGAGAAATTTCTTTTTCGAAATCAGGAATCAATTGTACAGTGTCACACCTTTTTGTGTACATTTTAAATATCTGATATCTTTAAAAAAAATCAAACCCAGGTTCATGAATGTGACATAGAAGTAGCCAAGGTTTCAGATTTAAAGCAATGCAGAATATCCAGAAAACGTTGACAGAACCATTTTGTCTTTTGGTAGACATGTCACTGATATATTAAGCTGCTATACCTGTTATTCATATTTATTCGATTTATTTCTGCCGTATAAAGAGATAAGGGAAGACGTACAGTTTATTTTTCTGGAGCTAGAACTGCAACTGTTTGCCTGTTGTCTCACTCTTGCATTATTTTTATCTCAGCAGTCTGTAATTACTGCCACTGTCTCTCAATGCAACCCAACAATTTTCTTCCTAACGCCGTTGTTTCTACAGAGTGATTCAATAGCTGCTGTATGGCTTGGTTGAAGGGAATTAACCTTTTGCTTCATATACACCCACATATGCAGGCTATGGGAACATTGCACCAAGCACTGAGGGTGGAAAGATCTTCTGCATCCTGTATGCCATTTTTGGGATTCCTTTGTTTGGGTTCCTCCTGGCTGGTATTGGTGATCAGCTTGGGACCATATTTGTTAAGAGCATTTTAAAGGTGGAGCAAATTTTCAGGGTAAGATTTTTTTAATCTCCCAGAGGATACTGAAGTCTTGCTCTGGTTTAAGATGAATATGTTGTTCTTTAGCACAAGATAACTTTATTTTATTTTACTTACAACAGTAACCCATTGTCTGCATACTATAATGCTATAGAGCTTATGTATATTATCTTAGCTTATCAGGCATAAAATACATGTTTTGTCTGTTTTTATCTGCAGCAGAGACATAGACAGATTAGTCAGACCAAAATCCGTGTCACCTCAACCATACTCTTCATCCTGGCGGGGTGCATTGTCTTTGTCACTATCCCAGCTTTCATCTTCCAACACATTGAAGGCTGGACTGCGCTGGAAGCCATCTACTTTGTTGTTATTACTCTCACAACTGTTGGCATTGGGGATTATGTAGCAGGTACAGAAATTGTTGATGTGCAAATGTTTCTATTCAATTTTCAAGAATACATTATAATGAAAATCTTTTGGAAGTTCAGCATTCAACAAAGATACAAAACACACGTCTTGAAGTGCCTTGAAGACAAAGAACAGTAACACATAACAATAAATATGATACAAAGAGAAGGACAAGTAAAACAAAGAGGAATGTAACACAGCAAACTGAATAAACTGTGTATGTCTGGTTTTAAGTATTAAGCAACTTAGTGTACTAGTGTCACTTAATTTATGCTATTTTGCTTTAGGTTAATAAGTGAGTGGGAGGCAATCATTTGTTTAACCCCTTAAAATCCCAGGCCTATTATATGCTAATGCTTATTATTTAGTAACTGCAAGGACCTCAGTGCAAACCAACTGAGCTATTCGTAGTTTGTAGAAGTGTGTAGTAAAACTCATAAAAAAGGGGATTTTAAAAGGTCTTTCTTCACAAATAAAGTCGTGTTTGTTGATGGCTTATGCTGAAAAGGAACTGAAAAGTGGTGATTTATTTTCAGGTGGGGACAGGAAGATTGAATACATGAAGTGGTACAAACCACTGGTTTGGTTCTGGATCTTAGTGGGTCTGGCATATTTTGCAGCAGTTTTGAGTATGATTGGAGACTGGCTAAGAGTCCTTTCCAAGAAGACTAAAGAGGAGGTAAGAACTGAATTCCCAATTACACAACATGGCAGCATTTCATATAATTCTTTGGAAATGCTTGAGCAGTTAGCACATAAAATTGCATAATTTGTTACTATCATAAGACAAACTCCTCCAGTCATTGCATTTATTTATGCCATTTGAAAACATTGGTCATGCTTACATTATGTGAATTTTTAGACTTATTATTCATTAACTACTGTGTAGTTATTCAGTAATTAATGTGAAACTACAAAGAAAATTACATAGATGTGAAAGGGATGTTTGGAAAAAAAATGTTTGGGTTATGATTCCTACTTATGACAGTGATTACATGTAAAAAGTAGTTTACAACAAACAATGTTTTTAGAGGCGTTTTCTGCTAAGTCATGATATGATCGATATATCTGACATTTTAGTGGCATTTAATCATTACATTCAAGAGTAATGCTGGCTGCCTTTGTGCGACTCAGGTTGGGGAGTTTAAAGCCCACGCTGCTGAATGGAAGGCCAACATGCGGGCGGAGCTCAAAGAGACGCGACGACGCCTCAGTGTGGAGATCCATGACAAGCTCCAGAGGGCGGCCACCATCCGCAGCATGGAGCGCAGACGGCTTGGCCTGGAACAGCGAGCACATTCTCTTGACATGCTGTCTCCTGAGAAAAGGGCTGTCTTCGCAAGCTTTGATAGAGGACGCTTCAAGACATCCTCTCAAGAGAGCATTGATATGAAGCTCAACAATCTCCGTCTGAAAGGAGAGCAGTACGATAAGCCACACAGCCAGCAGGCCACCTCAGAGGAGAACATCTTCAACCGCTTCGGCTCCCTCACTAAGCTGGCCAAGCGGAACAGGACCAGGGAACAAAACAAGAACATCTCAGAGGACACACTCCGACCCAGAGCCTTCGAGGCCCTCAGCAGCAACAGCAGCAACACCACGCTGGCAGAGGAGAGACACGAGGCTGGAGAAGAGGAGGGTGAAGAGGAGGAGCTGATGGAGAAAGAACAGAACACCGCCTTCACGTATCTGCCTCCATATGCCAGGCAGCTCAAGCAGCAGAATGGTTTTGTGCCAGCTCAGGCCAAAGAAAGAGACAATGACAAAATGCTGGCAGAGAGAGAATATCAGCCATAGACAAACCTGTTATGTGAAAAGAAGAGGCAAGTGATTCAGTAATGCCACAGAACGTGCCTTTCTGTTTTGTATGCTATGGCTTGACTCCATCAAATGAATATTAGACAACATGCACTGTTCCCAAACAACAAATTATGTTTTGGTTGCCAAAAATGTGAAGTGGATTCCTATCAAATATGAAGCATGTTATGTTTTTTACGTTGTGAGAAATATTTTCTGTTGAGACTCATGAAGACTAATGCAGCTATATTGTATGAATCCGCGCTTCAAAAAGAAGTTGTGATGGGAGACTAACCAATAACCTGTGGTTCCTTTGAAAGAAACTGCGGCTGACACCCCATCACTTTGTGTCCAGGCAAATCTGGGATGTGAGTTTACATAGTACATATCACAGACACCAGTACATGTTGAATTTAATCACCGTTTCAAACCTAATTCAGCTGAATTAGAACAAATGGGCAGATGTTTCTTCAACAACTTTTATTCAAAATTCTAAAAAAATGAAAGTGTGATATGCATGAAACATGCTGCATTCATTTAGTTTATTAACCAAGATTTTAACAGTAAACAAGATTATATCACTACTGCTAATATTCATTATCCTAAACTGGCTGAATAACTGTGAAAAGAATGTACAAGAAGTACATCATTGCTAGGAACTGTCCACACCAACCTGTCTGACTCGAACTTATGTTATCTGTCATTTGATGCATCATTCACTCATTTTGTTTTGATCATAAAATAAAATGTGACATCTTAGAAAAACACATATCATATCATGCACAATCAGAATTGATATTGTTTTGTAAGTGTTTTTGGTCATTTTCGAAAGGTTTGCCAGTTAAGTTGCTGCCAATTTCCATTCAATTACTGCCATTTTCCTGGGTAGTATTGGTCTTTCACCTATTGCACGTTAGTCTTGGAGGATGAAAGCCAATATGTACCTCCTTCTGTGTGTATGAAGCCTAAAACTGTGGCCTTTCCAGCCACTGCCCCAACAGTGTTGTTGAGAGTCCTAATGTGCTAGAAAACCTAGTACTTACCTGGAACACCTGACCAGACTGATGCCTGAGTGGCCTTCTGAAGTGAGTAAAGACAGCTGCACCCTTGGTCACACCCCAAAAGGACAAACACCTGGCAACCATAGCTTAAGGGTTCACTTCTACAGGGCTAGTTAGAGCTGTTACTGAGTGTCCCCTTAGAGAAATTTACAGTCAATCATTTAATCACTTTTTCAGACATATTGACAAGGTGTGAACCATAACACTTAAATATCTGAGATCATGTTCTGGTGTTACATACAGACAACATTTGACTGCTTTCTGTGCTTTGAGAATATTTTTTTCCAGCATCAGTGTTTTTATCACCCAATTAGCTGAATCCTGGCTGTTGGTCACAATCAAAGAAATCTAATAAAAGAATGAAGTGGATAATGTGCATTCTCTTGTATAAAATGTATGCATTCCCAAGCAGTGAGAAATGGGCACACTGGTTTTGTTTTTCAGTTCTGAAGTGGCTTATGTCAGTAGTGGCAACCTTTTCTCACATATTAGTTTAAATGCCTTATGTGAATATTCAAATATCACAACAAATAATTTTTATTAATTTTGAGACTTCTTGGGCAAATGCTACATAAAATGTAGAAAATAAATGCTTAATGACTGGTGACATCACTCATGTTGTTCTTAGGTTTTGATTATTAACCTTTTTTTCTTGCAGAGCATCTTTAAATTTTTGGTTTGGTTATATTTCTTTACAGTCATATGTAAAAGTTTGGACACTCCTGGTCAAATGACATGTTTTGATTATTTCCTAAGTGAAAAGTTCAAACATCCTCTACAGAGAACACACATTTTAATGCACAGTTGCTGTTTATTTGTTGAATGTAACATATTGTAAAAAATATATACAAGATAAAAAGTAGCCTGTGAAAAAGTTATGGCACATTTTTTGTGTTTTATTTTTTTCCAATATGTTAAACTTAACAAGTAAATAGACATACTACACTAAACTTTACATAAAAAATGACATATTTAGGTGCATTCCTTGTAGAGGATGTGTTTGCTTATTTAAAAAAAATCAATAAAAGGTGATTTGTAAGCCTGGGGCGTTCAAACGTTCGTATCTCACAGTATCTTATAACTTTGGACTAATAATGCACTTGTCATGATTTATGGTCAGAAATGTCTAGACTTGTACGTGACTGTATACTGCACAAATTTTATCAGTGATCTAGTTTTGACTGCATCAGCTGGATGTTTTAATAGAGTAAAAGTTCTAAACTGCATGTGCTTGTCTTAAACAAGAACTTTCAATAATACACTTTACAATGATTTCAGTCATGACTAACATGATGCATGTTCCAAAGATCCTATGTAACTGTAAAAAATGTACATACTATCTATGCTCACATTTAGAAAACCTTTAGCTAAAGCATAAACTGGGCCTGACCCTCTATGACAGGCTGTCACTAATCTTATCTACACAGCACAGATGTGGTTGCTGGTTTTGCGATAAAGCAGAAGCACACCCGCTTCCTCTTGTTTAATCAGTTTCATCTCAGTCTTCATATAATTGATTGCTTATGTTAAGTATGCTCCTGCTTGTCTGGAACACTGGCCCTTTGAGAATTACATTGGTGACACGAGCTTCATTTGGAGCACATCCCTTCTCCATGAAATACTGCTGAGTCAGAGACACTTCCTAGGGTTGATGCATTTGTCTATCAAGCATGGTGGAGGTAGTGTTATGGCCTACGCACATATGATTGCTAATGGAACTGCTTAGCAGGATGCATACTGAAGTGTATAGGGCTATATTATCTGCTCAGATTCAGCCCAATGCTTTGAAACTCATTGGGCGGCAGCTCATAGTACAGATGGACAGTGGCCCAAAGCCAACTGTAAAAGCAACCCAGGATTTATTTCTTATTTGTGAGCATTGGTTTGTCCACCTACAAATGGGGGGCTGTTAATGAAAATGCTTGTAATTCCTACATCATTCACCTGATTTGGACGTAAATATCAAATTAAATCTGAAAGCTCATATTCATTATTTCATTTAACTCGAATATACCCGACTGTACTAGGTACAGATGTAGAATAGATGTTTCTAATAAAGTAGAAAGTGAAGGCCTCATAAACCATTTGTATGCATAGATTTTATCTTGATTGCACATAAAAGTTCCTGTTTTAGTAATGTTTACAAATTGCGGATTGGACATGAAACTGTATGTGGAGGAAGCAAGTGTCTGATGTTATGTATAAATGTTTCATAGTGGCAGTGCTAGTGTTCTTCATTCACTTTTTTTAAAATAATGAATTCATAAATGCTAAGAAATCTTTTTAGGAATGTATTGGTAACACTTTACTGCAGGGCAGTGTTTGTAACGCTATATCACACTTACATAAGCCTTTCATGATAATTGACATAAGCCTACATAAACATCAAAAAAGCCTTATTCCAACAAGCGTCAGTTGTTAGAATAAGCCTTTATAAATACCCTTATAGGTTTAAGTCAGTTGATATGAAAGGCTTATGTAGCTGCTGAGTAGCCTTATGAATGCTTCCCTTTTGTGAAATAATACAAGCAGTTTAAAAATAAAGTATGTTTGAGGCCCTGAATGTATATTAATCAATGTAACACCTTCAGTAGGCATTCAGTGTAAACATGAAGGCCAACATTCAGAAGCACGATGTTCAGATTTCTCGTAACTGATCAGGGAAATGGAACATCATTATAAACATCAGTTGATGTTCCATGTGACTGTGAGACAATAATAATATAAATATCACATTGAACTGTCATTGAACTGGTAAACAGTGTGAACCCCTGTTGTTGTGTCTACTGTGGGTGACTATACTGAAGAGGGACTGAAACGTCATTTGTTCTCTCACATAGATTTCAGTTAATGCATATCTGCCTGTGTACCCCTGAGCTAACTGTCAGCACACCCCTTGAAACAATGCCGCAGTGGAGCCATTCATTTTATTATGCAATCTGAAAGAAAGATGTTTGCAAGGCTCAGGGATCTTCACCAGCTTCTGCTGTAAGAAACAGGTGAAGATGGATGTGTTGCAGGGCTTTACATGGTCTGCCTTACCTTAAATCACTGCACACCCTTGCCTGGCAGTCTGAATATAAACTGTCAAATGAGTCTTGTACAGTAAAGAATGAAGGCACATTGAAATGATTCATGCAACACTCATTGCTATGGTCTGCCAGTAAGCAGACTAAGAAAAACTCAACCAGTTTGCATTGAAGTCATTGAAGTTACTGAATAATAAGTCTTAGTATGTAATAAGGGGAGTAAGATAAGAGGAGACACTTGTAGTGTTGTTATTTGTTTGTTCCCTGTTTAGTTCTGTTTTTCTTTGTCTGTCCTTGTGTGCTCTATGTACTTCTGCTGCTCAGTGTCTGGACTCTTGAATCTATTTCAGTAAAAACAGCTCACACTTACATCCAGGCTTGTTGCCCTCACTGTTGCAGGGCACAAATGTCTTGTATATTAAATATATTTGATATACATATATATATGTATATATATATATATATATATGTATATATAAAATATTTTTGAATATAATCTACTCTATATGCAACTACTTTCATTTGAGCAATATTTAATGAAGGGCATCTCTACTTTTACTTAAGTTTACTTTGTCCACTACGGTTCAATGCAAGCCAGTGATAAAGTAAATGAAACATTCCTAAAGTTTTCATTACTTACATTTCCAATTTTGGCTTAAATCTCTGAAATTATAGCCTTTTAACACTGTGCCAGCTGTCCCCATACCATGTGGCAATCATATACTGGTTGGCACAAGTGAACAATATGAATGTAGTCATAAACACACTAATTCTAGGAAATATTTACAGTTGTTCCACATGCCTGTTTTTTTGTGCTAATATCAGCTCAGCTTTTGTTTGCTGGTAGTTGATTTATCCTGGTGTATGTAGTGAAAACCATGCCTGTCAATCCCGCTCTCCCCTTATTAGAGCAGAAGGCTGAAAGATAATTGTGTTTGAATCAGGTGAGGATTCTCTCTCAGCCATATCACAGCATGATCAGCCTGATAAGGACTGCATGCTCAATGGATGATTTGTTTTCTGGGAATACGCAAGAGAGCCCATGGATGTCCTGCAACGTGCTAGGAGCAAAACAAGGCGACTCTATACAGTGCAATTGTTATGGAAATTGTCAATATTGTGAGCCTCACTGCACTGGACTCTCACGCTAGGCACTGACTACGCCTTGACTGTCCAGTAGGATGGAAAAGAGGAGAGGAAGCACTTTAGAGACAGATGTTGGCACTTGGCAATGGCAATGAAAACATCGCTGACACTTCAGAACAATTTCACCAGCTGGAAGGAAAAAGACACAGAAGGAAAAGGGTGCAGATCACAACGTTCTAAAAAGAAGGTTAAAGTCAGAGGGAGTTTAAGAGGACAGGCAGGTGGTAACGGCTGATGAAAGTCCAGCCTTGGCCAAATATAGCCACACAAAGCACACCTGCCAAACCACTCAAGCAGAAAGGACCAAGACAGAAGTCCATTCATTCAGAAACTGAGGCAGATCATCTAAAGGTGAGTTCCAGAATGAAAAGAGTTCTGTGAGGTAGCAGGCTCACACCTTTATCGACACATAGCAATAAAAATGAAGAGCAGACATAAATGATATGTTTGCCCCTGCCTTGACAGAGAAAGCTATCAAGAAAGCTGACTCATCTTGTTTCTAAAAGCATCTCTGGCAGGGAGCAGACCGGCACTGTCCCTGTGCAGTAGAGACGAATATGAAATAAGCCACAAACTGTGATGAAACCGATAACTTCAAGGGTGTTGCATCAAGGAGATTAAGATAACAGATGGAAAAGCTGCAGATAGAATATGCTGGTTTAAAATTCTTAGAAAAAATACACATCACCTCACATTCCAGAGAAACCTACACAGTCAGAATGACTCTGATGATAGGAACCACATGTCCAAAGCATTTAATGCCTCTAAATATTACATTACAGAAGGTTATTTACGCTAAATGGTTATGAATATACTGCCTGATGCCTGAGACATTGTTTTATGATAAAAAAAAATCTTTTCGTAGGGGAGACATGCATGTTGGTGTTGTAGTGCACAATAAAGATGAACTAAAGAAAGCTTATTTTTTAGGATTTGCCTCTAATACACCATCATCGACATTACACATATACACTCAGAAAACCAATTCATTGGTTGTTTTGCATAGTAAATTAAATTAAATGTGTATTGTACACCCATCACCACCACTTTAAAGCACTGTGAGAATTTTAAAAAATTCCCTTTAACCCATTAAAATCCAAGGTGTATTACATATTAGCTATTACAAGGCTTATTATTCAGTAACTACAGGGACTCCAGTGCATAGTGGTTGAGCTGTTCTTAGGTTAGAGTAGAACTGTGTAATAAAATTTTGGGCCACTGGCAGGGCCTAGCCATTAAAAGGGTTAAACTCTTTGCTGTCTTTCCTCACTTTTACTGAAGTATTTTGCATTATCATCCCAACCCCATATTCTGCATAGCTTTTCCCATATAGCTTTTTTCACAGCCTTTGTTTCCATATTTAACACGGTTGATTATTTGGTCTGTTATCAGTCCAGTGGCACGTGCTGCTGTTTGTGTTTTGTTGCCTCACTGTTCTGACCTAATCTGGGCTGCTGGGGCTGCAGCTGCTAATGTGCAAATCGCATGAATCACCATGATTTAATGTAACATGTGGCTGGAAGAGAAACAGCTAAGAAACCCTTTCGCTTTCACTGTTACATTGTATCCGGATGTCCGTTTAAAGTGGAAGTTCACCAATTTTTAAGCAATTATTTAAACAAACTTAATCGGTAAACAAAGTTCTGAGTGGTTTGAGGTGATGTGGTACATTGTCAAGAAACTTGAACCCCATTTACACCTGGTCACTTCATGTGATTAATATCTGGATTGTATCTTGATAAGATTTTAGCCACATGCATTTACATTTCGTAGTTAAATTCATGTCTGGTTAATTAGACTGAAATCCGATTGCTGTGTGGGATGGAATATGTTCATCTGCTCGTTACGTGGCAACCAATTATGAATTGTTCAGCCTCTTTGTCTGCAGCTTGTTTTGCACAGTAGTGTTTGTTCATACTGCAGAGTTTCAGTTGCACTGGGAGGGGTCTTGTTTGTCGAATGTGTCTTAGCGAGGTGGATGTGTTTACACTGATATAATGTGGCTCAAATGCATCTCAGATCACTTTCTTTAGGTGTAGGTGTAGGTTAGGTGTAGGGTTGAGATTTGTATCTGTTTTAAATGCATCTTGGATGCGTTTTCACTTGCATTTTCATGTAGCTTGGCCTTACAAATATAATCCTGATACTCAAGATGCATGTAGTGACCAGGTGTAAATGGAGTCTTGTTGAGTTAGAATTACTCAGAGTGGTGATGGTGGGAGCCAGACATCAGAAATGATTAATGACCCCAAAAGCTACTCACAGAACGTTATTGTGTGAAATGGTTACAAATATGCTATCTGATGTCTAAGACATTTTTTATGGTAGGTTTGAGAGTTTTAGGCCTAAAACGTATTTTAAAAATGCATTCATAGTGGAGAGATATATGCAGGGTATTGTAAGGCAAAATAGATTTTACAGAAAGCTATTTCTTTTCCAGATGTACCTCTATTGTGCCATCATCAGCATTGCATATAAAACATAAGTTCAGTGGTAGTTTTGGATAGTAAATGAACCAAATATGTGAGCCAACACTATGAACCACCACTAAAAAGTTGTAGTACTCATGATAGAAACTTAACTACAAAGTTAACTATTAAGTATAAAATATAACTATAAAGTAAAGTTTCTCTAAAATGAGCCATTCCACATGGAAGCTCTCGGAATGACTTGTTTAAATCAAAATTTTTTAATTTGTTGGGATTCCTCTTTAAGCAACAGTGCTCAAGAGGGTGTTTGTTATTATGTTGTTTTTAAATAAGCATTTTAGTAAGTATTTCATTTTAAGTATTGCATTGGTTTCGTACAGCAGTGTTTCAAAATAAAGTAGCCTTAAACATAATTACATCTGCAGCAGATCAGTTGTGTTCTGGGGGAAACTAGTTAATGAATCTTCAAGGGCAACTGAGAGTCCTGGAGTTCACTCAGTTCTCAGAAGTCTGCTGATGCTGCATATATTGTAAATATGTAAAGGGTGAAATGTGGGGAAGAGCATTTGGCCAGGCTAAGAGATTGCTCATCATTTCCCAACATGCATTAAAGGCACTGGTAGCATTTTAAGTCACAGTAAAGCACTCTGTCAGCATGTGCTAAGATGCCATCCCACTATTTTCTCTCTGACTTTGTTTGATTGATGAAGCTGATGGGAGGGTGGGTGTCAAAGAGCCAACAGAAGCCATCCGTCTCCCCCCCAAGGGTGTGGCTGGCTGATATAGCTGACTTTATTTCTTATCTGTGATGCTGAATAACCTGGTTTAGCAAAGAAACCTTCTGTATATCACAGAGTGCTGCACATTTTTGTATTTTATTAGTTCTAACGCACAATTCAGCTTATGAAGGCCTTAAAGGAACCACAGAGCATGGGATGCCTAAGAACAGGAGCTCCCTATAAACTCAGCTTGTTAAAAGGAATCCTCATATCATGGAAAACCAAATTTTATTCACAGTTTACTGTAGTATGTAAACACAGTTAAAATGTCAAAACACAGTCAACTCCCCAGTAAACACAGTTCATATATGGGCAAAAAGAGCCTGTTTTTGAATAGATTATGATTCACTGGTTTGGAGATGGTCTTGACCACATTTGACACAGGCGTTTTCGTTGTCCATATGAGCAAAAACACATCTGCTGAGCTCTGACTAGCAGGAAAGGATAAATAATGAAGTGAAAGATGGAAGATACGCAAGGCTGAAGTTAGCCCCAAACAAAGTGCCTTCATATAATCCACCTATATGGAAAACACATTCCAAAATATTCCACATTTATTTATCACGTATGTTTTTGCAATATATGAAAATGACCAAAAAATATATTTAAATGTAATTTTAAAATGTACTTTAAATGTGTTTTCCAAATGTAGTTATCAAATATATTTTTCAATGTGTTACGAAGTGACAGAAACCCAGACGCTTGCGGATTAGAGGTGAGATGGTTTAATAGTAAACCCGAGCGACCAAAGCCAAAAATGGACAAAACACAAAAGAGTAGTCAGAGTTCAGGCCAAATGTCAAATCATGAGTCAGAATTACCAGCAGAAGTATCAAAAAGGGAAAGGCAAAAGACATAGTCAAAACACGAAGCAAAAAGGTCACAAACACTTTCAAACATATAATCACAGAGAGAGTAGATTCCGGAGAAACAATACCTCGCACTGACTGTTTCTAAAGCCCGGGCTTTTGTACTCTGAGCTACAACAAGACACAGGTAATAAAAATTAAAATTCTGGGGACTGTAAGCGCTGATAGGAGCGCAAGCTGGAGTCCAGATTCACATGATCTCCCAGCACATTCTGGGAGTTGGAGTCCAATTGAGGAGGCCAATGCGTGACACAATGAAAGAAAATGGTCACAAAAATGTTTTTGTTAAATATATACTAATATAATATACAAATAAATTCCCCTTATTTTTATCTGTTGTCATACATGTTTTTGAATGTGTTAACAAGGTTACATAATTAAATATACATGAATGAATGAACAATGCTGACTTTTTTTGCTTTGCATTGCATTTTGCATTAACCGTGTATATATGCAGTAAAACACTCATACAAAATGTATTTCAAATAAACAAGATATCAAATCATGACATCACAGAGTATCAGTACCTACAGCACTTGCCTTTGCCATGTTAAAGGTTAACATGCTAATTAAAATTAAAATACTGGAACACCAATTTGTTTCAAAAGGTGTCCCAACCTGTAAAATGCATTAGACAGTATTTTGGCTATTTTCATACATTTTAAAATGTATTTCCTAAATACATTTACACACACTTTATTTGTTATCTGGTGCATTTTTAGGTGTAATATTAGCTCATTATCAATATTTGGTCATTAAGGCAACATATTCTGAAACACATTTTAGTATTTGGAATGCATTTCAGTATAGTTTGCAATGTATTAAAAAATGTATTTCAAATATCTAAAAATGTCCATGTATTTTTTCCCCCTTATGAAGAAAGCATTCAAGCTGAGCTCCTATCATAACAGGGAGAAGGGAAAACAAAAGTAAAATGATAACAAAGTGTTTTTCATGTGAGAAAAATACAGTCACATCTCATTGGTCAAACTGGGCACGCGTTTTAATAAAAATATAAATAAAAGTTGACCAAAGTTTGCCCAGATATGATCCAGACATGAAACACACATTAATGCAAGGTGTAAACACTCTCCAAGTTGCAAAAATCAGCTTATTTTAAATGTATTGTTTTGTGGTGTCATGAAAAAAAAAACATTAAAAAATGGCTATTCAGTATTCAGTCTATAGCGGTTTAGCTCCACCCACTCACACTAAAGTTATAAGGAATGTTTCAGCTCAGACTGCTTCCTGAATGAGGTGCAATACAGGGTAGCCAATCATAACAGAGCTCATTTACATATACCAGACCCAAAAACAGCCTGTCTAATTTGAAAACGGTCATATAAAAAAATACATACATATATAAATGAATGTACATAAATAAAATAGAAAGATAATACAAAATATCTTTTGATAATGTGATGTTTATAGTGATAAAAATGTAAAACAGCATTGCTCTTGTTCACTTTATGAGAACTAGAACTTAAAAAGTCTAAAACATAATCAGTGCATAAACGAACCTGATTGTAACTTTAACAAAAGACATACGTGTGCTGTGACCTATGGAGCTAATTTTAAATAATAATGAACAAGTCTCTTATCTTCAATATTAGAATTTAAAATAAGATTGCTTACTCTTTGGCTTACAAGAATGATGAATCATTTCCTTCCTCCCACTCTCACCACCAGACTGAGGCTAGTAAGAGGCTGCAAATTTATTTTTGTGGTGAAACGTTTCGTTTACTTCTGGAATTTACAACACAGAGTTTATTTGCATTATTTACTTACAACACGTGTCTTCTAAAAGAAAAAAATAAATGTATAATTAGGCTCCAAAAGGGAGGATGAATCATTTCTTAGTTTTGTACAAAAGAAGAATGGCCATTCTGTTTGTCTCCATCTAGTGGTCAAGCTTGTGAAACAACACAATTTGTCTGGACAATTAAATGTTTGTCCTGAGTTTTTTGTAGAACCCCTCAAATGTAAAGAAAATGTTCTTTATTACCAAAATAGAACTAGATATATTCACAGTCTCTTCTTCAAAAAATAAAAAGCACTTTCTGCAAAATAGCAACGCACTGTACATACATAAACAACAGTATTACCCCCCCATCCCCCCCTCAACCTCACATGTAGTACATCACCCAGGACAATAAGTTTGCTTCTTCATGTTTGCACAAGGCTAATGTAATAGACCACAGACAGTGTCTCACTTGTCCACTGTGGACTGAGGGTGGACGTGTAGACTTGGGCCAGCCTAAGCTTGGTTAGAGCTGAGTGTGTGCTGTTCACACAGCCAACACTGAGAACTCAATCCATGGGCCCTGCACATGAGCCCTTAGTCGAGTCATAAGTGGACCCCTACAGGGCCAGCAAGGCTTGATGCTTGGGGAAGCTTATAGCTTCCTGTTAACATTGTGTAAACTGCATGTGGAGTCCCATGCATAGCTAAGGACAGTAGCAGCCGTCTTGAAGCTTGCAGTTTGACTGCACACTTGTAGATTTTTATTCACCTACAGTGCTGGAAATCATGGTATACTTGAGATTCCTTAACATTCTGACTGAGTGATGATTTAGACATGCAGTTTGCACAATGATATCAATGTTAAGCTACCATTTCTTCTAGTTAACACAGTGCAAAACCAAAGAAGCAAACTTATCAGGCATGACACATATCTTGGCTGATTAACAAAATTAGATTAGCCAAATCATTGCTAAAACCTAAATATCAGTGGATCTTTTTTTAAAATATTCTTTTCTCTTACAGAACACAAAGGCCTGGGTGACACTTGTGCGTCCTCTCCTGGTGATGAAGCAGTACAGGAGTGGATCAGCTAGGCAGTTTAACATGGCGAGAGCCACCCCAGCTTTATAAAGAAAGTAGAGCCAGGCAGGTGGACAGGTATCTACGTTCTCCAGACCTGCCCTCAGCACCATGGTGATGTGGACGGGGCCGAAGCAGAGGCAGAGGCTCAGCAGCACGCTGCCCAGCAGCCTAAAGACCCGTCTGCGTTCAGAAAGCCCTGTAGCCTGGTTTGTACGAACCTCCCTGCAGATCCTCCAGTAACAAAACATCACTACCACAGCAGGCAGGAGGAAGCCCACAAAGAAACTGACCACATATACCTTGATTTGCTTAGAGGAAATTGGGAAAACATCCAAGCAGATTTTGAATTGGTCATCATATATCTGATTTGGGTCAATGGAGATGGCATTGAACATGAGAGTAAAGGTCCACACTGCAACACTGACTGTAGCTGCAGTGCTGGGTTTTCGAAGGAAGGGAAAGCTGAGCGGGTAAACCACTGCAAAGTAGCGGTCAACAGAAATGCAGCTCAGGAGCAGAGCGCTACTATAGAAATTAGTGAAGAGGAAGAAGATGCACACAGTACATAATGTTTTTCCATGGTGCCAGTGATCTTTGAGTTCAAAGTCCATCCATATAGGCAAACCAGCAATGAAGAAGAAGTCTGAGAGTGCCAGGTTAAACAGGTAGACCCCCAGCTCATTTTCCTGTTTGATATGCTGATAGGACACGAACAGAGAGAACGCATTGCAAGGAATTCCTATCAGGATGATGATCAAATGGAGAATGAAGAAGTAGGTGTTCAGATTAAAGTCAGGATGGCAGTCAATATTTGTCAAATTTGTGGTGGAGTTTAAAGCAGCAGGTGTAGAATTCATCGTCCTCCAGCTGAATGGATGCAAAACGAAGGCAGACAGCATTCACATCATTTGCAAATTACAACAATAGGGCATATTTTGTTAGAAATCATCTAATCTAGTAATCACAGTTTTTAATGAAGGCTATATATATATATATATATATATATATATATATATATATATGGCCTTCACCAAACTGCCACATGGTAGATATCTTGTCTAAATCCTATAAAGACAAATAAATGATCATTTCCAAAAATGTAGGCACATATACAGCCAAACACTAACAGTAAAGGTGTCAACAGGGGTTCTTTGCCATAGAAGAACCACCTTTGGTGCCCCAATGGATATTTTTGAATGGATATTTCTTTTGTATGTGTGTGTGTAAAGAACCTCTTTAAAGTTTCTCCACACAATGTAAAGGTTCTTAAAAGGTTCTCTGTACCTAAAATCAGTACAGAAACTTTACACTATGTGACGATTATTAAAATCTTTAAAAGATTCTTCACACTCACAAATACTTTTTCCAATAGGTTTTTTTGGTAAATCAAAAGTGGTTCTTCTATGGCATCACAACCATCTCTGGAACTTTTTCAAAGTGTGCACACTGACTTTTACTAGTGTGCGTACAGATGCAGATCTCCTAGTAAGGACAATCACATGAGCATCAGATTCTGAGAACAGTTTATTGGAACCAAACTGCAGTCAGTTTGAAGGTGCAACTAGACTGACCAAATAAGAACATGGAGAGTTCATGTTGTTTATAGAGCTTAAAGACTCAATAATGAGAAAGGATATACAGTAAACTTACCATTCACACAGCCAGGCCTTGCACAGACTCTGTATTGTCAATCAGAAAAAAACAACAAAAGTCAAAAATGGAGTTAAAAAGTATTAAAGTATCTCAACATGTTCTTCCTAGCTTGTGGCTTGTCTTCTCTGAGCAAGAAATGAGTTTTACTTCCTTTGTGTGTGTGTGTGTTTTTTTTCTCTTCTGTTTCTAGCACAACCTCAAACCAGCAAGGGTGGGGAAAGAACACTTACTGCAAGTTTAACACGTCAGTGGATGGTTATGACTCCCCTCTTGCAACATTCTGCTGGCTGCTGTTCAGCACTGAGTGAGTAAATGTGATGATTTGGTCTGGTGGATGAAAGTGGAAGGAAAAGTATGTGTCTAACTCTTTTGATACTGTTACAAAACACTATATTTCTCTCTGTGACCCATTGCTGTGTTGTTCGACCCTGTGATCAATGGGCTGTTGGTTTGGACCGTGGGAACCTAGAGAACACATGTTTATGCATTGTGTCTTGTGTTTGCTCTGAAACTAATACTCTCTATCATTCCCCCACACAGGTATGAAATATCTGTAGAAAAGTGTGAGTATGATGTTGAAAGAAGCATTCTTCTTTGTGAAATCCTGTTTGACTGTCGTTTTAATAGTAAATTTACCAATTTTATGGTGCATTGCTAAACTGAAAGTCACTAGCTTTGCTCATTGACCTGGTGCTCTGACAAAAGCTAGAAGAGCAAAATAATCTACTCAGCCTCATTCTGAGGAGTTATAAGCTCATTTAACAAGGGGTTTCTATAAAGATTGTATGTTTTTTTCATTTTTCACAGTTCATACTATATGGAAACTACTGTTCTTTAGTAATTTTGTATTGAGCGATACTTATGGAGTGAGTAATGTTAAAAGACTAAGTAGCTCAGCTAAACAGTGCAAACATGCCTGTTTATTGTTAATCCTGTTGAGATGTATAGATTTGCTGCTCTAGTTCATGTTCAAAATGGGACTGATATAGAGTTAAATTGAGGTATATGGAGTTAAACAGCTTCAAGTGCCGAGTTAATTCGATACTATCGTTCTGTGTAAGTGGAAGTTGTGGGAAATATAGAGAAAGTATTAAAATTGTGCTACTTGTGACTGTGCTAAGCTAAAAGTGAATATGTATTGAGAGGACTAGTTGAGAGCTTCTATATTTAATTTGCATGTTCCTTTCCTTTTGAAAAGCTGTGAAGTGAACTACTTTGTTATGGTTGCCAAACATTTATGTTAGCTCAGCACATGAACAGTGTATGCGCTATAAAGGGAGTTTAATGTAATGAATCCTAATTCTACGCATAATATCAGATCACTTACAAAGTGATACAGTTGTGAACAGTATGCATTGTGTTTTGTGTTTGATCTAAAATTAATATTCTATCATTCCGTCTCTCAGGGGCATAGCATTTTAACATATAAAATTGTGATCCAAACTAGTTGAGCCAAATAATGACAAAGATATGAGTGAAAAAGAAAAGGGTCTGATTAGATTTTTTTGCTTGCCTAGACAATGATTACACAGAGGTACCCTGCTGAAAAAAAAGCACAAACTAGCACAGTTGATCTCCACTAAAACCAGAATATGCTGTTTTGGACACTGACCGTGCATGTGACCAACTAAAACAGCACCAGGCCAGCATAAACCAGTTTAGGCCAGCATGGAATTCATGCTGCTGTTGCTTTTCATCAGTTTAGCTGGTTTGCTGAATGGATAGTGAAGTTAATATTCCAGTGCTAACATAGTGGTCCAAGCTCAAGTTCCATTTTGAGTGAAATAACTTGTAGGGGAACATAAATCTCATTCAGGATCGAGACTCAGCAAGTTATTTCAGTGTTCACTATCTCGCAAATCTTTCTCGCAAATCTTCCTGGAACAACATACAGGTAAATGACCTAGACTCTTTCTCATGAAAACTTCTCAATGTGCCTCACCCTTTACACATGACTGTGGGGACAAGCATGTCTGTGGTGCCTGGAATTCTAGATAACTGATTTAAAGACTGATATTGCTACATTGATGACTGGTGTAATTGTTAAAATAACTTGTTTTATTTAGAAATATAAATAAATTGTAACCTTAACACGTTTATGAAGTGTAATATATATGTAAATGCTAGGGACACAAAAATGGATGTTTCTGTAGAATGACCCATGTTCATAATTATATTTAGTGATTTGGAAGCCATTTTAATGGAAGACATATTATTTGCCTTTATGATCCAGTTACGTATCGCTGTTACTTATTGGAACAAAACCTTGTATCTCCAAAATGGTAACTTTACAGGAGAAGGAAAAAACATACTTCTCTTTCGATGTAAGTCAAGGGAACCAGAATTTTCTCCAAGTCATTTTGGGCTTTTTCTTTCAGGCCATTCATAATGAAATTTGCAAACAAAGTAAAGGACAACAGGTATTTTCAAATTAGTTAAAAAACTGAAAAACATTGAAATGGACATATAAGATTTTCTTCCGATAGCAGCGATATGTTTCTTATGAAAATAGATAAAAAATAGATAATAGAATTCTGTCAGTGATTATGACTGTCAATATGAAAATATAATAGAAGTAAAAGTACAGGTAGAGCAGGCCTTCTACAATTGTGTGTTTAGGAAAGACTGGAGTGAGAAGTACTGTATATTGCTTATGTGAAGAATCTTTTAAACATTTTAGGAACCTTTACATAATGTAAACCTTTACATGTAATGTGAACCTTTATGTGGAGCATATATAATATGTAACACAAGGGGTGGAGCCAGCCACTGCAGACATTTTCACTGTGTTAGGCTAATAACAAAATAATATACTTAAGTTTGTACTTGTCAAGCAGTAAGTAGTAAAGCAGTAAGTAGTAAATAGTACAAAAGTAAAAACAAATAATAATTATAGATGTCTCCCATGAAATACCCTGAAACCACATTTATTAATATATGAGTGCCAGTCATCATGCAGATAGATAATATTCATATCATTTAGTAGATCAGCTAAAACTTTATATGGTACAGCAAAAGTTAAAACATATATTTTCTTGTTTTAAAGTTGTTTTAGCATTTTATTTTTTTTTACTCTTGGCATTTTTATTTTTTATTTCAAAAAAGGAAAAAGCTGCTATGTCTGTTGTACCTCCTCATTTGAATGTTTCCTTCTTCCGTGAGAATAACGCAGATGCTGATTCTTCTAGACAACAATGCTGAAATTTCTTCTGCACAATAGGAGCATGCAGCCACATCAGCACTTTCTTCTGAGTCGTCAGCTGTGCTCTAAGCCAGGGGTCAGCAGCTTTGGAGGACTTTAGTCCAGCTCAGTTGGGAGATTTCCTGCTCAAACTTTCTGTTGTATTTTAGGAAAAGTTGACCTACCTGAGCTATTTTCATATGCAAATCAGGTGCTAATCTATACCCAATGTGGTCATGTTTATGTGGTTCATGTAAAAAGTAAACAACCTAACTGGAGGTTGTGACAAGGTTGGTGTAGTTTTTTAGCTGTCCTGTTAACATCTATTAACTTTAGCCTGTGCAAATGTAGCACAAAAATGTAGATTAACCCCTTATATGACCAGGGTCTGTCAGTGGGCCCAGAATTTCATTACACACTCCTATAAGCTAAGAATAGCTCAACCAGTTTGCAATAATGTTCTTGTACTGAATAATAAGTGTTCATGTGTAATAAGACTGTTTTACAGGGTTAACTGTGCATGTTTAAAATGATTTAACTAGCATTGATTTAACTTTATTATACAGTGTGCTTTGATTACTTTTACCATTGATGGACTTTTCACTTCTCGACAATAATGGAAACAGTGCTGATGTCACAACTTGGATAATTTGATGTACTTGACTAGACAAATAGATAGATTTATTGATGTCAGCATGATAAATTAGTTTTGCGCCAAATTAAGGACACAGAAAATTTTATAAACAGAACAAGTACATCTAAAGATATGCAGAAACAAAAAGCTTCTGAAAAAAAGGTTGAAAAAAGCAAAGAAGCTGTCTTACTGCTGAGAGGTTTCATTCTTAGAAATGTTGACAACGGCATCATAGAAATGAGATTTTCATTCCTTCAGTCCAAAAATAAGGAATTTTTTAAAGAGGAGATTTAAAAAAAAAGCACTACTTACACTACTTAAAAAATATGTTACAATAAATGAAATAATGTGTGTCACAGTCAAACCTATAAAATAAACCTATGTAAATAATTTGACTTGCTGTTAGGCAGTAGAGGATGAGGAGGTGGAGGAAGATTTCATCATGGAAGTGACTTTGCTGAATTGATTCACACAGTTTGTATAAATCCTTTTTATCTCCGTCTTGGCACTCTCGCTCATCAAGCAGTAAACAACTGGGTCTGCCACACTGTTAATTGTTGTGGTTGCAACAAACACCATGTAGTAGTCTCTGAGTTGTCTGGCAGTGCTGCAGTTCTCAGGCTCCAACAGGCCCCTGAGGAACATGACGACCTGGAAAGGGGCGAAAGACACCATGTAGACGAGGAGGAGAAGCAGGAGCAGGTTGCGGATCTTCCTGCGCTCGCTGGCCACGGTGGAAACGCTTGCATGGAGAGACATAATTATCTGCTGGAAACAGAAGGCCATCAGCAGCAGAGGGACGAGAAATCCCAGCACCACTCGAATTATAGCCATGTGAGCATGATGTATAGTCATGGATTGCTTTACATCACACAGTCGAGCAGGTGAGAAATGCTGCAGGTCTCCCGTGTACGCCAGAAGGCCAGCGTGCAAAGAGATCTCAACCAGCCATACTAAGATACTCACGAAAACTGCTGTTTGCACCTTGTGTGCTGTGTCAAAGTACAGAGGAAAGACCACAGCAAGGTACCGGTCCATGGAGATACAGCTCAGCAGGCCCGAACCCACATAGAAGCTGTTGTACATGATCACATTGATGAGGCTGCAGAGGGTGTCGTCCACTGGATGCTTCATAGCTAGCATGATCCATACAGGCAGGCTGATGGTGTAGAGCAGATCAGATATGGACAGGTTGACCAAATACACTGCCAGACTATTCCCGCGCCGCATTAGCACCCAGGCTACATACAAGGACAAACAGTTACCAGGAAGTCCAAGGATAAAAAACAAAGAGTAGGCAGTAGGATACATGTAGGCATCCACTGTGTCATTAAATGTACATTGAGAATTAGTCTTGTTCATGGATTCATTCAAGGCCATTTTGGCTGTAAAGGATCTTTTATCTAAAGAAGTCTTTTACCTACTGTCGCCAGTGGGATGGTGTCCTGTGAGAAGGTGTTGCTGCTATGAAAATGCTGCAAATGCAAATTAAATAATTTTTGCAAATAAATGCAAATAAATTAATGATGAGTTATAGTCAGCACAGTTCACTTTCTAGGAAAACCTTTTCCCTGTCTGGTCTTAGGGAAGATACTGTAACTTGATTCTTTTAAGTTATTGCAAGTATATGGTTCTTCAGCTTATCTCTCTAGCGGAACTGTTATTGAAACAGTCTTTTGGGGTCAATCTACTTTGCAACTTTAGATGGAATTACTCTGGGAACACAAAAAACATGTGCAAGCACTTCTACTTGCTCACAAGGGAGAGTATCATGCTGTCTGTACATGAGGTCCTTGTTCAATGAAGTCAAAGGAGCACCCCACTTTTATTAGGAAGAGCATATGCTTTTCTCCCCCACTTTATATGAATGAAAAATGGATTGAACTAATTTGATAAACCCTAAAACCTGACACAGATAACACACAAAACCTGGACTGTATGCTGTGAACATCTGAAGAGCCTGAGTGTCTACAGAACAACAAAGTGAGGAGATGCATGTTTGGTGATACAAACTGCAGGAACTGAGAAAATTATAATGGTGCATTAAAAATAGTGTATATTTTTGATCTCATACAAGAGTTATAATCCGTTAGAAATGTTTTCAGCATGAACAGTTTCAATACCTTGCAGTCACCAGCAGAGTAAAGATACCAACATGCTATCTAGCAGTGCACTTTTGGTAGTTACAGTTGCAAAACTTTGGAAAAATGCAAAATGTTGAACACCACTCATCAAACTACATGTTTTGTTTATTTTTTAAGTGAGAATAAAACATCCTCTGCAGAAAACACACAGTTTTAAAAATATTAATGCTCATTTATTGTTTATTTGCTGTTTGAATTTAACATACTGGGGGAAAAAACACAGTTGCCCCTGCAAACGGTACATTTTATAATGGAAAATGGCACATTTTAAAAGTTGCATTTCATGTTTTTCCAATATGTTAAAATCAGAAAAAAACTAAATGAAAATAAAAAATAAATAAAAATAAAATAATAGAAATTGTGCACTAAAATTCACCGAAAGTGCTAGATTTTAGTTTATTCTTTACAAAGGATGTGTACTTCCTCTAATTTTCAGTTTGAAAATCAACAAAACATAATTTTGTAATAGTCAACTAGCCAATGTTTACCTTACATTGTGATTTTTATTGTGAATATCATAAATGTGAAAGCTGTTAGTAATCAGTACCTCAAGCAGAAGTACACTGTATTGGTCTGTTAATGCATGTTGTCAGAACTCTGCTCCACTGTTTTCTACAGAAAATCAGATGCCTGTGCCAGTGGTAACAGTCTGTATCTGAGGCCTGCTTAGCCCCAGCCTTGTTCCTCTATTTGTAGCTTCCTCAGAGCTTAGCTAAAAATAGCGTCTGTCAGCATGTGGCTGCTCTCTGTCACACTGACGTGACCTCCCCTTTGTGAAACTTGAGGGGTACGAGGATATGCTGCTCCAGCAGAGGGAGCATTAGATCGTTTGTTACAGACGATGCAGAGACTAAACATTTTCTTTGCGGTTTTTAGGTATGAGGCCCTTAAAAACAACCTAATTCAGCCATTCCTCACACATCATTGTACATCTATTTATCATCTGCACTGCACTTTAGTGCTGCTTTTTCTGCACTGGTCATTCTCTTTTTCACAATTCTGTTACAGCTGTACTGCATTGGGTGCTTTATTTACTGAAACATTATTGAAACTGTACCTCATCCATGGATTACTGCTACTGTAACACATTTTAACTGTAGTGCCAACTATAACAATAACTGTAACATTAACACTTTACATATATGAGCATATAACACTTTTTACAAAGGAGGTGTTAGTTCTGGGTAGTAAACCCAGAATCATTATTCACCAAATTCATTTTTTTATTTTAAAACAATATTCTCTTTTACATTTACAGATAAAATAAACACATTTATTTAATATTGGGGTGAAAATAGCTTTACTTTAGTGAACCTTTTGGTGGATCTGTGCTTTTCTGATGACACTTTCACATGTAGTCATGTGTATTTATGAGAAATGAATCTTTTTACCCACTTCCATGTTAGTCTTTTATATTTAGTTAATGGTTTTGGGTTCAGCAGCTGGACGGCTTTGTTGTTGTGAAAATATAATTTCAGTGGATTATCTTACAGCTGTGTTCCCTGAATAAAGGTACTGAGATGTACCCTTGAGGGCGCAACCCGAGTGACAAGAGGGGACCTGCCACAGTTTCATACCTTTATTTCTGATGCAGTGAAGTAGGCACTAGTAAGTAAGTAAGAAATAATTTTTTAAGGTAGCTAATTTCACTCAGGTTGTTATTTCATCAGAGAGATTATAAAGGAGGGGAAGACATTTCAGTTGTTAAAAAATAAATGGCAAAGGTTGTAACACTCAACAAGTCCACCCTTCAATAAAAAAACATCAGTTGGCTTGCTAGTAAAGCCACTATCAGGAAAAAGTGAGAAAAAAGTGCACAAACTTTCCTAAAAGGACTTCTGTAGCACTGATGTTGTAATACATAATGACAGTACCTCTGACAGTAATGCACAAAGTGTTCAAGGCTTGATGCTAAACAGCAAGACTATTAGAAGCTACAGGGACTGCAGAGTAGGGTAATTGTTTATATAGCTCACAAATATCCCTCCACATGCTTGTCCAACCCACACAAGTCATTATGACAAACATTTTTGTGTCAGAGAGCTCTGGTGTGTATATTTCTAGAGCTGTATTATCTCTACCAGGAAAATTTCTTTCTGGATCCATTTTATATCCATATATAGTAATGTACATATGCTATAGCTCTGGTCCTACAGTACGACTGGTTTGATTTGATCAGTCCTTTGGACATAGGTTGACACAACTGAGCGCTGCAGGGCAGTGACCACAGATCCAACCGAGCTTCTTCTCCGCTTATAGATTTCGCTGACTTTCCTCCTGAAGTAGTGGCCTGTGCATACGTACAGCAATGGGTTAAGGCAGCTGTTCAGGAATGCTAAGTAGGTGGAAAACTGGGATCCGATGTCTAAGGCGTGGTACCACCTCATCATGTCCAAGACGTGGAGATCACAAAGCGTATCCAGGAAGGTTATAATGTGGAACGGACCCCAACAAAGGAGGAACAGCAGGGTCACGGCACAAACCAACACCGTGGCTTTCCGGTCATTTCTATCCTGTATGTCCACATTTTGCCTTCTTTTGTGCAAGGCTCGCACAATATTACAGCTACAGAAGACAATAGCCAGAAGAGGCAGGGCAAAGCCCAGCAGGTTCAGCTGGAGGCTGTGGGCCACCTTCAAGGACTCTAAAGGGTAGATGATAATGCAGGCTGCATGCTCAAAGGCTGGGGAATTCTGCACTGTCCGGTAAGTCGCAGTGGGTATGCCCATGGCCAGTCCAAACACCCAGAGACAAAAGCAAACAGCTTTGGCGTTACGTCTCCTTCTCAACCATCTGGCTTTCATTGTCAGCACCAGAGCAAGATAGCGGTCCACGTTCACCATCACCAGCATGTAAATGCTAGTGTACATGTTGACAATGATGGAGAGGTTGACCACCTTACATAGAAACTCTCCATAAGACCAGTAGAAGTAATTGAGGATGTTCATGGCCCAGAATGGCAGACCAGCCAACAGGATAAGGTCAGCAAGAGCAAGGTTGCCCAGGTAAATCTCAGGTATAGTCCAGTGGCTCCTCTGTAGGAAGAACACTAATAAAACAAAAGCATTGCCTAAAATCCCAGTTAAGCACAGGATAAAGATGTATGGTGGTACGATGGCATAAACAAGATACCAGTCTGATGAGTTGAATGTCATAGAAAGTGAAGGAGAATCTGTGGTATTTTGGAGTTGGAATGATGCCGCAGATACAGGCTTCACTTCATCCATCTTTTGGAGATACAAGGAGGACATCATTAAACAGTTACATAACATGTTATTAAGCTCTAGTACATTCCAGAGCTGTTACTATGTGAAGCTCTCACTAAAGTTTCATTTTGGATGCTAACTAACTTCATATATCTTATACTGTTAAATATATCCTTTGAAAATAAAATACTGAAGTCCCTACAACATTCACCAACACTTTCTTAGTGGCCACGCTCAACACAATCAAATTCATCTGCAGTTTTATGCTAGGCCATTTTTTCCTACAAAGTATGAAAAAAAAAACCCATGAAACTGACTCACCTTGCAAGTAAGCTGTACTCTAGACCTCTGGAAAGCCTTAACTGCTTATAATAAAATCACTGCCTAAGGGTATTGTGCTGTATTTCCCAGATTCCACCCGTCGAAAAGCCGCTTCTGAGTGAACGAGCAGAGTAGAGGCGCAGAGTGAGCAGCTATGTGTACAGAGCTGGATTCCCTCACTCCCACAAGTGCTATCTTGTTTATAGTTCAGGCATTGGAGGCAACCCTCTCCATCAAATGAGGCACAAGACATAATGAAAGTTGTAAGTGGGTACATGAACGATATGTGAGTAGTACAAGAAAAACTGTGGGCCTACACAATTCTGAGCATTGTCAATCAGAGCAAACTATATAACATATGTTTCACACAGATCCACATGACAAATGAAAGCATTGTTGGAATTCTTTATTCCACTCACACAATGATGAAGTTAAACAATAGTTTATAGCTGTTTAACAGCAGTATGAGAAAAAAGAGCATGGTTGATAAATGACGTGGTAACAGTAGAGAGTTAAACAGTCTTCTCCTACGTGATCTCACTGAATGCAAGCAAGAAATGCACTTCAAAAGAACAAAAAAAAAGCATATGCAGACATATATATATATATAATATATATAATGTAATAGATTATACATACACTTTACATTACAAAATAGTACATTGGATTAAGATTGCAAAGCAGGCAGTAATCAAATGTATAACAACTTTGGCTGTGACTGACTGTTTTGGATACTAAATTACTTACGTGACTTGCTTGATCAGATAAAAAAAATCAAGTGCTATTCATGAGATATTGCAGTTGCAGTTACTTTTTTGAGGATTACTATTTTAATTAAATGACATTTTTAATTACTCTGTATTAATAAATCAGTCTGCTCACTTATTATTTACTGTGTGTGCCCATAAACTACATTGTAGTCGTTTCACTATGACAGACAACAGTAATAATGTGATTTTGGGAGAAAAAGGAAGGATGTAGAGATAATAGGGCCACTGCAACAACAGACCAAACTTTGAACAGACCAAGTGAAGCAATCAGTATCTGACCACTGGGTGTAAAAAAACAACTTAGAAGGTACAGGGAAAAAATATCAGACAAAAAGTAATCAGTACTCCAAAAGTAATCAGAATAAATTGAATTATTTCACATTGAAGTCAAATAAATTGTGATCAGTACATTACATTTCCAAAGTAGTTTATCTGCCTGAATATAAGCTCACAAGGATAGTTGCATGAACAGAAAACAAAGAAGTCAGGCCTGTTTCCTCATAGACATCTGAAGTTTCATTGTCTTCCTCTGTTCAGCATCATGCCTCATTTTAGGATCTCTTGGTCTAAGTTAGTTTTCTCTATGAGACAAAGTCACTTTGAAAAATTGCTGTTATTGCACCCCGTGGTAAACCAAAAGTTTCAAAGCCAAGTTTTGTTGTATGTACATTTTTCCCCTAAATATTGCTAGAAGTAACATCAGAACATTGGTGGCCTCACCAAAGTACCCTAACAAACTGATGGCTAACATGGTAGATTTGGCAGCATTGGGCTACATCTTGATTTGCTGGCGTTCTTATGTAAAAGTGTTTAAGTTTAATGGCAGACTTTGGCTAGCTTTACAACATAACAACATAATTTTTAGGCAACTTAACATTCACCTGAAGCAGTTCAAAAACAAAAAGTTAGCCATTTCATTCACTTACTCCACTGGTTAGCCAAATAAGCAGCTTCTGTTTTTGATACAGCACATTTATCAATATAAATATAAAGTCATCTGCGAGGTATTATTTATAATTCAAAAAGGTTTCCGAAAAAGTTGGGACACTATGCAAAATCTACATAAAAACAATACAATGATCTGCAAATAATTTCAACCCTATATTTAATTGAAAATAGCTCAAAGACAACATATCAATTACTGAAACTGGGAAATTGTATTATTGTTATTTTTTAATATGTGTCAGTTTTTAATTTGATGTCAGGAACATGTTTCAAAAAATTGGTATGGGCCAACAAAAGACTGTTAAAGGTGTGTAATGCTAAATTAACACCTGCTGGTACGTCTCACAAATAATTAGGTTAATTGGCAACATGTCAGTAACATGATTGAATATAAAAAAGAGCATCCCAGAAAGAATGAGTCTTTCAGAAGTAAAGATGGGGTTTACCACTCTGTTAAATACTGCATGGACAAATACTAAAATAATTGAATTTCTCAATATAAAATGGCAAAGAACCTGGGGGGGGTCATCATTACTTAACATCATTAAAAGATTCAGAGAATCCAGAGGGAAAAGGGGCAAGGCCAAAAAACAATATTGGCTGGCCATGATCTGATAGCTTGTATCAAGCAAGAATAAGAAAAGTTTTACTTTCAAAGTTACAATAATTGGTCTGCACAGTTCCCAAACACTTACAACAGAGTGTTGATAAAAAAGAGTTCCTCTTTTATGTCCTTGTCCACTGGTCTATTGAATCAGTGGTTTGAAAGTATGAAGTTCAACGTGATGCCTTATTGGTAATTTGCTTGGCTGTTTCACGAAATGTCTACCACCCACAAAGTCAAGCTGTTTGCAACTGTCACAGTTGACTTTCAAATGAATTGCAAGATGCTTTATATTATGGAAGTAAAGCGCAATTCAGTTTAATGTAGGTTTCAAGCAGTTCATGTAAAGCCAGCATTACTTCCATGCAGGGTCATTTCACTGTGCAGGACTGTTATCCGGCTTGTATAAGATATGTAGCATTAGATATATTTTGACTGGTATGACCTTATATTTCAGATGACCCAGTGACAATGTACACTGGACAAAAATGTTTTTGTTTACCATATAAATGTTCAAAAATGACATTCATTTTTCTCAAATAGAAAAAAATGCTTAGACTTTGAGTCTGGTCTTGGAGAACCCCATGTCCTGCACATTTTTTTCTGTTACACACCCACTTAAATTCAGAAAGCTCTTCTAAATAGCTAAATAGTTGAATATGTAGTGAGAGCAAGGATAATGTGCAAGGCAGGGGGTACTCCTACACCATTACAACAAATCCACTGGTAATTGCAAACACATAACAGCAGAGGGCACTGTGGAATTACTCCAGCAAACATCATTAGCTCACACTCTGGTGGACTCTGTGTATCTCATGCTTGAGTTGATTTTGTAAGCAGAAGAGATACCTCGACCCCCACAGTTCATAATCTCGACAAGAATTCCTTTAGCCCTTTGCCTAAAGTGCTTTCCTACTATCACGTATAGGAAGGGATTGAGAGAACTGTTGCTATAACCAAGGTAGGTAGATAGCTGGGTGCCTATGTCCAGACAATTTATCCAGGGACAGCCAGAGATAACATTAAAATAATAAAGGGTGTCCAGGAACATAAAAATTTGAAAAGGCATCCAGCAGAGGATGAAAACGAAAAGGACGACAAGCACCAGGACTGCAGCCTTTCTCTCCGTATTTACAGCCGAACACCTCCTCACCTGTTTGTTCCCAAGTACTGCAATGATGTGGTAACTGCAGTAGCACACCAGTGGCACAGGAATAAGGAAGCCCACCACATTGACCGTCATGTTGAAGCGCAGCCTCCAGCCGTCGTGAGGGTAAGCCAGGTAGCATGCCTCTGCCTCAAGATCAGGGAAAAACTGCACTGAGCGAAAGAGCAAGGCAGGAAGACTGAGCAAGAATCCTGCAAGCCAGATCACCATGCAAATGGCCTTGGCCTGGGTGGAGCCTCTTCGCCTGCCCATGGACATGGGCCTGGCCAGCACTAGGTAACGATCCAGGCTGACCAGCGTAAGAAACAGCACACTGCAGTAGTAATTCATACCGATGATCAAGTTGACCAGCTGGCACATGGGCTTCCCAAATGACCAGTTGAACTTGTGAACGACAGTTGTGACCCAGAAAGGGAGGCAGCACACCATGAGAAAATCAGCAGCAGCCAGGTTCCCCAGATAGATATCTGCCACCGAGCATGGCCCCATCTGGATACAGAACACACAAAGGACGAAGGCATTGCCAAGCACACCCAGAATGCAGATGACAGACATGTAGGCTGGCTGTATAGAGTAGACCCACTCCCAGGCCTCGGTGTGGTTACACTCCAGCAGCTCCAGGGATGGCTCTGTAGTGCTGTTCAAAATCATCACAAATGCTATTCCAGGGAACAGATATGTGTCAAACCTAACTAACTGCACAACTTTGTTGAAAAGCTGAAAAATAATGTTATAAAAGAAATTCTACTATACGTATGTTGAAACAATATAGCTCTCTAACGTGAGTCAGATCCAGCCCAAAACCTGACAGGAAGATAAAGGAGACTGAGGCTCCTTCTTTTTATCAGAGGGAGGACAAAGACTGCATTTGGTTGCTAATGTAGCTCAGGAACTCTTTAAATAAACTATGCTGTGATGAATATCAAATGGAGGCAACAGATGGCTGATCTTATCTGCCTGACTTCACACTGGAATAACTGCTCACCTCTCAGTGCCATGTGTGGCTTTTACCAGTGGCATTATGAACGGGCCGTGACCCTGATTGAGAAGCGGCTTAGATAATGGATGGATGGATTATGAACGGGTGTTTTGCTGATAAGTCAAGTGTCACATGACTTTATTTTGTCTCAGTTTAGAGAACACCCTGTTTTTTTCTTAGAATTCAGTATTCAGATATTGTTTTTTTAGCAGACCATGTAATAATAGCAGGCATCCATAATTGACTCACAGACTGACTCACTGACTCCCCATAGATGCCCTTACGTCAGAGGTAAAAAGGACATTTTGCAGCGAGCTTTGCACCATTTTGAACAGGTATCGGCACTACTGTTTCTATGATATGACTGCAATAATCTCAAATGCCATAAAATGAATGGCTGTTGCCCCCATTCACTTGAACATACATAACTAGTTATATGGAAATGTCACAACCAAGAGTGCTGATTATATATATAATATCTGTTATAAAGCAAGTGCTTCATTTCACAATACAAACATCATTCCATGAGTCAAACGTGGTGGTGTTAGTGGGGTGCTGTAGGGGTGCTTTGCTGCCTCTGGACCTGGGCAAATTGTTAAATTGTTATTATTAAACAAACCATTAATTCTGTTCTGTATCAGAGAATTCTTAAGGAAAGTGGCTGCAGCAAGACAATAAACGAAGAACATAAAAGCAAATCTACATCTCACTGACTTGAAATGAAGAGAAGAAATGAAGCATTGGAGTGGACCTGATAAAGTCCAGGCTTAAGCCCAATAAAGATGCCGTGTCAGGGCCTCTAGCACGGAATGTTTGAAAACTACACATATGTCTGAATTAAAGCTGTTTGGCAAAGATGAGTGGGCACAATATCCTCCACTATGAAGGCTAATATCAAGTCATGCTGTATGACATGGTGGTTTCAGATATTGCCGCTAAAGTTCATGAAACAAGTTTCATTTCAAGGGGGCAATTGCTTTTTCATGTGCCTGAATCACGTGCTGGATTTCTTTAAAAAAAACTCCTTATTTAAAAGAAACAATCATTTAAATGTGTCTTGTATTTAATGAGGTTCTCTTTATTTAATATTACATTTAGTTCAAAGATCCAAAAGCATTAACTGTGACAAATACGCAGTAAAGAGAAAATGAGGAAGGAGCAAATACTTTTGTTTAATGGCACCGCAGACTTTCAGACATTCATGCTTTGTATACAGTGCCGGCACATAAACTTCATAACCAGGGGCTGAGATTCCACTGACGTTGCTAGGCCATAACTGCTTTTTTAGTTACTAATAAAAGACTGAAATTAGTGATTTATGGAAAAAGGAGTTTTTATTGAAAGCAAAAGAAACAGATTACAAGTTGTTTTCAGGCTTTCAGTACCCACCCACACACAATGGTAAAGTCTCGTTTACTGCCAAGCCTGGAACTTGTGGTCACATGGGGGTGTGCTACTCACCACCGTCTGCTTTGACAGCATGTCTCGCCAGACAGCAGGCTTTGGGAAAACGCATGATTTAAGAGGCTGTTATTCACAAGCCACAGCAAAAGAACCTGGTTTGTGTCACAATAGGAAAGAGTGTGACACGTTCAACATCTCCAGTTCAATCTGGGTGGAGTATGAATATTTTCTTAAAATTTCTGGAAAATCATTTCAGTGTCTTGGAGTGAATAAACATAATTTTCCTGTTTACACAGGGCACTTAGAAACAGCCTCAAACACCAGCCCGATTTCACAACTGTAGACCACATTAGGTGCTCTCACCAACATAATCTGACAATATTTACAGTTCAATTTTGTTCTCTTGGGCCCTGATAACCAGTGATGGTAACTGGAAAATCACACTTTGCTTTGACAAAAAGCTTTGTGTGTCTTTTTCATCTGTATCATTACATCACATCCCATTTAGTACATAGTGAAAGAAATCAAAAATCACACATTATGTAATTTATTTACCAAACATACATACTACGTACAATACTGACATACAAAGTGATATTTATGTCTTAGTGATAATTACATTGAGTTGTTGTTATCTTGTCAGTATAATAATTCTGAGTATTTGGAATATAATCTAATACATAATTTTGTGTGAAAGATGAAGAACCTTTTTTTCTTTATTCTGTCTTTATTCCTCACAAAATGCTTCAAAACATATTCATTGTGACTGAATATCACTTATCGAGAGCAGGACTCAAACTAATGCATTTAGTTTTTACTAAATCATTTTCAAAGTATTTGGAGAAGATTCTTTTTTATATACAAGCAACCTTTTTGTTATAAATGAAAACATGAACTTTGTTCCAGCACCAACAGTTTGTAAATAATTCACCTGAAAGTGGAGTAAGTGAAAATGTTACAACTTATCATAAAAATTAGGGTTATTTTTACCAAGTGGAGGGGCTTGTTGTAACAATCACAAAAGCCTGCTAAATCAATGCAAAACACTATTCTATGTCATTTGAACTGGACAAGCTTTTTACATTTAAAACATAATATTTTTCATGCTCATAAATATGATTAGTGAAAAGAAGCTGTGCTGAAAACATTCATTTGTGAACACAAAGTAGGAGACCTAATATTAGCACAACACAATTGATACATATTTTATTTACCTGATATCTATAGTGTATTTTGGATTTGACTTTTGTGTAGTACTATAGGGGATGTGGCCTTCTCACATTGTTTACTTAGGAGTCTGAGTTGAAACACTGCACTAAAACTAACTCCACCATGTGGAGGCTGTTTTTAAGCTTGGCTGGATCTCAGTATCAGTATTTCAGTATCAGTACTGTACTGTAGTGCAGATTAGCTCCAATAGCACGTCCTTGATGTGACCATTCTTCATGCAAAGGTCTTTAGAGTTGATGACAGATGTGATCTTGTAGAACCACTCAGTTTTGTCCCTTGGTGGGTCATTTGCTCCAGGAGTTCCTTCACTTTCTTTCGGAAGTTCTTACCAACTATCACATAGAGAATAGGATTAAGCACACTGTTGCTTAGGGCTAAGTAAGTGAATATCTGGTTACAGATATCCAGGCCCGTTTGCAGCGTGCATCCACTCAGTACGTGGAATCGCACCAAGAGGTCTAGAACAGTCACCAGATGGAAAGGAACCCAGCAGAGCAGAAAAGCCAGAAGAACGACCAGCACTAGCACTGTGGCTTTCCTTTCTGTATTTACTGCATTGAACCTGTCCATTACCTGCCTCTGAAGGGCCTGTATGATCTTCCAGGTGCAGTAGGATATGATGGACACTGGGATGATGAAGCCCAGCAGAATGAGCAAAATATCACAAGCCACTTCCACCCCATAGCTAGGGTAATTCAATATGCAGGCTGTTACATTGAATTCTTGAACATAATCTACAGTCCTGAAGTTGAGAGTGGGGATGCTGAGGAGAACTCCCAAGCTCCACATGGCTAAGCAGCTGAGCTTTGCGTACCAGGGCCGCCTCATCCTGCCATGGGACATGGCATGCACCAGTGCCACGAAGCGATCTACGCTTACCAGCACCAAGAAGTAGATGCTGCAGTACATGTTCATTTTGATTCCTGTGTTAACCAGGCGACACATCAGGGAACCGAACTGCCACTCAAAGCCGTTGGCCACATTAATGGCCCAGAAAGGCAGACAGCACATCAGGAGGAGGTCAGCTGCAGCCAGGTTACCAAGGTATATCTCTGCCACAGTGCAGGCCTTCTTATGAAGGCAAAACACCAACAGGACAAAGACATTTCCCACAATTCCAAGCACACAGATGACAAACATGTACACGGGTTGCATGGTGTACAGCCAGTCCCATGCCTCAGAATCATTGCACTGGCTGTTATTTGTAACATTGGTGGGGAAAATTGATGGTGTGGTTGCTGGTGCTTCTGTCTCCATTTGTCTGCCAAGAGATGAAAGGAGAGAAGAGTTATTAGTTTCCTTTCCCCTCTTGAGCGTCTTTAGAAACACCCTCTTATCATATCATATTTTACAGTTCTTACCACAATGCTTGGGCAATTTTCCAGCTCTTAAGAGTAATCCAAGCTGCCTCTTCAGAGGAAATTGTTAATGAAGAGGAAGATGCAGGAGGAAGGAAGTGGAGGGGTGCCAAGTTACATATATATACAGCAGAGCAGTTAATATCTGGCCTCTTAACCTTTTCAAAGCATACAGATAGCATCTTCTGACAAATGTGGTTATGGTGAGACTTTTAGTTGACACTTGAAAATGACTAAGAGCTTCCAGTGTGTTCAAGCTTCCAATAACTCAGCCAGTTTGCTTTGTCTTACTGAATAATGAGCCTAAGGTGGTAAAGAGACTGGAATCTTAAGGGATTGACCCATTCATGTCCAAAAGATACATTTTAGCAAAATAAGAGAAAGAGCCACAGATCACAGACACATTTCTCATTTGTTTTATTTTTTAATAAGATAATTCTCATAGTTTTTAATAAAATTTGGTGTTTCTATTGTTTTGCTAAAAATCAGATTGAAAGACTGAATTTAATATGAACATAATACTTAATAGCCATATGGTTGCTTTTGAAAAATCTTTCCAGATTTGTGGCAAGGAGAATTTGAGAGACAATAAAGACCAATGAGTTAATATTTTGTAAAATGTAATATTGCACTATAATATTAATAATAGAGCATCAGTCTGACTACTAATCATCACTGTCAGAGCAAAACCTTGCATCTCCAAAATGGTGTAAAAAAAAGGAAAAAAGAACTTTCAAACTTTGAATTGAAGTTAATGAGACGATGGTTATATTTCAAGAAAATTTACAGAATTTCTATTGGTTTGTGATACATTATGGAATCACATTCAAATAAAAAGACTGAAATTAATTGGATGACTGGGCCTGCATTGGCTCACAGAGCAGTTCCAAACATGGCTTAGCCTTGCAACAAAAAGAGCTTTAACCCCTTAAATGGCAGTGGGTCTAAAGCTTTATTACACACTTCTATAATCTAAGAAAAGACCAGCAAGTTTGTACTGAAGTTGTCCCTGTAGTTACTGAATAATAAGCCTTATAAAATTGATTTTAAGGGGTTAGGTTTAACAGTCAATCAAGAACCCCTTTCAGTAACAAGCTCATACAATAGAAATGTGTATTTGTCTTCTATGGTCTGTAGGTAAAGCTATTCAGCAGAGCTTGCATGCACTCATCAAAAGGATTTACTCTGTGTTTGTTAAGGTATATATTTTTGTGCCTCCACTCCTGAGACACCCCTAGGACTACGTTTCAATCCCCAAGTTAAGAACCAGAACCAGTGCTTTAGAGTATGTTAAACAATTTTGTATAAGTTTGTGAACTTTCCTTTGCCACTTTTTGAGAGAATGTTTTGCTGTTCAGACAGTACAGACTCACATGTTATTATAAAACAGCTCATACTGTCTTTCAAAGGCAATGTGCTATGCATGTGTTTTTTCAGATGGTTTCAATTTCTTTCTTACATATTTTCACAAACCTGGAGCACACTGCCCTAGAAAAGTCTGGCTGAACTGTTAAATTCAATGCAAGGTTGTTAAGCTGTTCAGGCACTATATGGTAAAACATCTGAAACATCGTCCACCATATCAGCCTTTTGTTCTTATCAAAGGGTATAAATATCTGTAGATAATGTTCACAAATCTACAAAATACCTACATACACAATACTAAAAGCAGGATTACAGGGACATCATTTAATATTTCTTGATATTATTTTTATGTTGGAACCACCAAATCATCTTCACAATGCATTTGGGTAACACTTGAAGTGTGTAGGGAATAACCTCTGAATATAGAAGTGTTCATATTCATTTCAAACTAATATACCTACAGTAAAACTCTGAAGAGACACTATTGTGTAGTGAATGTTTTTCTACCAAGAGTATAAGACTTGTCAAAGCTGTACGTACCTTGTTTTGAAAGAGACCTCTTCGAAAATAAATCCAGATGTGCTACTTTTCCCCCTCCGGATGTCCTGCCACTTTCCTTTGCGTTCTCTAATGGGCTCACCGCGTGGCCTGACTGCTTTAAAACATGGTGAGCTGGACCTCTGAGTGATGTCACTGCAAAATGAGGCAATGTCTTCCCTCCTCTTCTCTTCTCTTTCCTCACCCTTTTTTTCAGAATTCATAGTTTACATGTTTAAAGAAGGGAAAAAAGAGTCTTTCTCTCCCTCAAATGACAAACAAATACAGAGTAATTGTGTCTCCCTTGACAGATGAAGTATGCAAAGGCTGAGGTCAGTATTTTGAAGTCTTGACCCTTTCAAAGTGTATTTAGATATCCACACATGGCCCAGCTCTAGTTCACACAAATTGTAGTGGGATGTAAAAAAAAGAATGTAGAGACTTTAAATGGCAGAATCTCTTGATTTCTGCAAATTAGTAACTGAGAAAGTCACAAGCGTGAAGATTAACATTCTTTCTCTTGTCCCTTCCTTAGAAATGAGATTGCTGACGGTAACTTTTATTGGCTTATTTTTTAAAACAGGAATGGAAGCAACATCCCTTAGCATGCAAAGAATGTAAAACATGTGAAATCTGTGGTAAAGCAAGATCAATTATATCATAATGATATAATGTAGAACACGACCAATGTGCTTCAGTGCCACACTAGGAGATGATTTAGAACAATGTGCTTGTAATGGCAATCTGATACAACACTCAACACTGTGCTCTTGGTTTTATTGATTTATCTTTTGCAAATTGCCTCCTAGTGAGATCTGCTTACAGTAAGAAAATGCTTTTTATGCCATTATTGCCATTATTGACCACAGACATCTTCTGTGACCTCTTAACTGTGTTTTTCCTGTGTGCATATGTTCTGTGTGCTGGATAAGTGCAGTCTCTCATGTTTTCTCAGAATGCACAACTGAAAAAGTGCATTGCAGTTGTTTTTCTTTTACTTTTTGCTATTTTAAACACTCAACAGTCTCGTGGATTTATTTCCTCTAATCCACATCTTGCTGTTACTTCCACATTTCTCTTCTATAGGGCTCATATGAAAGCTGTGCCAACAAGGCAGTTGGGTAAGACTTCAGTTAAGAAGTAAGTAAGTAAGTAAGTAAGAATTTATTTATAAAGCACTCTAAACACAACCTGAGTTGACCAAAGTGCTGTACATAAAATAAAAAAATAAATCCCCAGGACACACTGGGTTAAGAACAATAAAACAAATAAAATACATAACAAAAGTAACATATAAAAAGAGCTTAGTAAAAAAAGAGAAAGAAAAACTAGCAGCACCTCACATCACTACAATCTCCTGCTATTCAAATGCAAGTTTGTAAAAGTATGTTTTAGACCTGATTTAAACACAGAGATAGACGAGGCTTGGCGAATATTGGGCGGAAGACTGTTCCAAAGTCTCGGAGCATAAACCGCAAATGCGCGATCACCTTTAAATTTCAGCCGAGTCCTGGGAACAGTCAGCAAGTTCTGAGAAGATGATCTAAGAGAACGTTGACAAGTTGAGGGTGTTAGCAGGTCTGTAATATAAGAGGGGGCAAGCTTATTTAGTGCCTTAAAAACAAATAACAGCACTTTAAACTGTATTCTGTGCTGGACAGGTAGCCAATGTAGAGAAGTGAGCACTGGAGTGATGTGGTCTCTTTTCTTAGTGCTAGTCAGTAGCCTGGCAGCAGAATTCTGGCCTAGTTGCAGACGTTGCAATAGAGAGTGATTAATTTACAATATTTTTGTTATATATTGTTTATCAAATCTGAGATCTGAGTCAAAAACAACACCAAGATTTCTCACAGAGGACTTGACACATGTCGACAGACAACCCAGGTTATTAGAGACATTGTTAATGAGATGGGGAGCACCAAAAACAATGACCTCTGTCTTGCTTACATTCAGCTGAAGGAAATTGACAGCCATCCATCTCTTAATGTCCTCAAGACAATTTGTGAGGGACATTAGTGAGCCATGGTCATTAGGTTTAATCGGAAGATATAACTGTATATCATCCGCATAACAGTGAAAGCTAACATTGTGCTTCCTAATAATTTGGCCCAATGGTAGCATGTACAACAAAAAGAGGATGGGCCCTAATATGGACCCTTGAGGAACACCCCAAGACATGTCTGCAGAGGAGGAGAAATAGTTGCCCATGTTCACAGAAAATGTTCTATGTTCCAGGTAAGACCTAAACCAACTCAGGACCACTCCCTGTATCCCCACCCACTCGTCTAAGCGCCCAACAAGTATGTTATGGTCAACGTCGAAAGCAGAACATAGGTCCAATACCATAAGGATGGCAAAATTTCCTGAATCAGCAATAAGCAAGAGGTCATTTGTCACTTTAAGGAGGGCAGATTCCGTGCTGTGCATAGCCTTAAAACCAGACTGAAAAATCTCAAAAATGTGGTTATTACTTAAAAATGGTAAAAGCTGATGATACACCACCTTTTCCAGTAATTTAGCTAAAAACGACAATTTAGAAATCGGTCGATAGTTACTGACCATTGTGACATCAAGGTTCTGCTTTTTAAGCAGAGGAGTAACTACAGCTTGTTTGAACAAGGCAGGAACCGTACCAGTAGTTAAGGAAGTATTGATGATATTCTGGGTAGATGGTCCCAAAACACCCAATGACCCCTTAACCAACTGAGGTGGCATGATATCAAGAGGGGTAGTTGCATAGTGTTCATCACTATGTCTGTAAGTTCCATCATTGAAACAGTATCAAATTCTCTAAAAACACAGAGATGTCTGCATGTCTGAGGAAGAGGAACATGTGGTCCCAAAAATGTAATATGAGATCGAATATTCTCAGTCTTCCCAATAAAAAAGTTTAAAAAGTCTTCACATAAGCCAGGGGATGGATTTAGCCCAAATCCAGGTACAGGTTTAAGTAAAGTGTCAATTGTCCTGAACAAAATATTAGGTCTGTTACAATTTTTAGCAATAATACTGGAAAAATAAGCTTCCCTTGCAGATTTCACAGCTAGCTGATCGTCAACTAAGCAAGTTTTGAATATGTCAAAGTTTATTTGTAATCTATGTTTATTATAAGAAGGGCATTAATAAGTCTTATCAAGGCAGTAGTTGGTAGTTCACTGACTGCTTATAACTACTTCAAACAGTCACATCAAACATTTTCCAGAGCACTTATACATCATGGTTTTACATATTATTTATTGATGTGAAGACATCCATCTAGTGCTTTGCTGAGGCAAACTGATGAGCATATTATAAACCAAATTTTAAGCAGTGATTGTGCACTAGATTGTGATGTAAAATATACAATGAAAGTGCTCTAGAAATGCTTGAGCCATTGTAGTTACTCCTTAATAAAGTAGTAATAGCCAGTTAATTAGCAGCTATTGGTTGTAGCAAGTTGCTTCCTAGGTACTGGTTTGATAAGGCTTAATGAGTGCATAATAATTGACACCTTAAATATTGTGCAGAAAGATTAATGTACTGTATTATGCACAAATATAAGTGCCCAGGGAAATGCTTAATTCACTGTAGTGACTTTTTAATAAATTCTAATAATTAGCTTGTTAATTAGCAGCTATTGGCTTGTTATGGCTTAGTACGAGCCATTGATGTCCCCTTATAATGACACTGGTAGTATCAACATACACTGCTCAAAAAAATAAAGGGAACACTTAAACAACACAATATAACTCCAAGTAAATCAAACTTCTGTGAAATCAAACTGTCCACTTAGGAAGCAACACTGATTGACAATCAATTTCACAGCTGTTGTGCAAATGGAATAGACAACAGCTGGAAATTATTGGCAATTAGCAAGACACACTCAATAAAGGAGTGGTTCTGCAGGTGGGGACCACAGACCACTTCTGAGTACCTTTCTGCTTTCTGGCTGATGTTTTGGTCACTTTTGAATGTTGGTGGTGCTTTCACACTCGTGGTAGCATGAGACAGACTGTACAACCCACACAAGTGGCAGGTAGTGCAGCTCATCCAGGATGGCACATCAATGCGAGCTGTGGCAAGAAGGTTTGCTGTGTCTGTCAGCGTAGTGTCCAGAGGCTGGAGGCACTACAAGAAGACAGGTCAGTACACCAGGAGACGTGGAGGAGGCCGTAACAACCCAGCAGTAGGACCGCTACGTCCGCCTTTGTGCAAGGAGGAACAGGAGGAGGAAGGAGTGCAAGGAGGAACACTGCCAGAGCCCTGCAAAATGACCTCCAGCAGGCCGGTTAGAAAGCGACTCCATGAGGATGGTATGAGGGCCCGATGTCCAAAGATGGGGGTTGTGCTCACAGCCCAACACCGTGCAGGACGCTTGGCATTTGCCAGAGAACACCAGGATTGGCAAATTCGCCACTGGCACCCTGTGCTCTTCACAGATGAAAGCAGGTTCACACTGAGCACATGTGACAGTCGTGACAGAGTCTGGAGATGCCATGGAAAGTGATCTGCTGCCTGCAACATCTTTCAGCATGACCGGTTTGGCAGTGGGTCAGTAATGGTGTGGGGTGACATTTCTTTGGAGGGCCGCACAGTCCTCCATGTGCTCGCCAGAGGTAGTCTGACTGCCATTAGGTACCGAGATGAGATCCTCAGACCCCTTGTGAGAGCATATGCTGGTGTGGTTGGCCCTGGGTTCCTCCTAATGCAGGACAATGCTAGACCTCATGTGGCTGGAGTGTGTCAGCAGTTCCTGCAAGATGAAGGCATTGGAGCTATGGACTGGCCCGCTCGTTCCCCAGACCTGAATCCGATTGAGCACATCTGGGACATCATGTCTCGCTCCATCCACCAACGCCACGTTGCACCACTGACTGTCCAGGAGTTGGCGGATGCTTTAGTCCAGGTCTGGGAGGAGATCCTTCAGGAGACCATCTGCCACCTCATCAGGAGCATGCCCAGGCGTTGTAGGGAGGTCATACAGGCACGTGGAGGCCACACACAATACTGAGCCTCATTCACTTGTTTTAAGGACATCGCATCAAAGTTGGATCAGCCTGTAGTGTGTTTTTCCACTTTGTGTGTGACTCCAAATCCAGACCCCCATTGGTTAATAAATTTGATTTCCATTGATGATTTTTGTGTGATTTTGTTGTCAGCACATTCAACTTTGTACAGAACAAAGTATTCACTGAGAATATTTCGATCATTCAGATCTAGGATGTGTTATTTGAGTGTTCCCTTTATTTTTTTGAGCAGTGTATTTCAATTTTCATTTTATTGCATGTTATTTGTATAAACGCAACTCTTGCTGGTTGGTGTCGGCAGCCAATGAATGCAACCTTTTCCAGATGTTACGTGGCCTGTTTGGATTAAAGACCTCTCAAAGCTTAGAATATGAAAGACCTTGGACAGAAAATTGCGGCGGTGCATGATGAAGGTTTGGTTAATGATGTGTTTGAGTGGAGTATGCTATTCTGGCAGTAGAATGTACTGTAGAGTTGCAGCAGCATGCAAATCATCACATACACAACCTTCAATACAACTCATAATTTTCATTTCAAAGTGTTCATTTATTACCCTTCACAATTTTTGTTTTAGTGAAAAAATACATTTTAGAGAAGTAATGAGTTGTATTTTCTACACTCCACAGCATTTCATGAACCATGCCTAAGAAACTATAGGTATTTATAAAGATAATAGAGACACAAATGACACAAATACATAATAAAAAATTAACTTGACTATGAATCAAGACATTTTTTATAGAAGATTTTAGTCAGTATGTTTACTGAGACCTGTCATTTAAATCACACAATTATAATGTTATCATGTGCCAGGGACATAAAAATGAGATCCTTCATCATGCACAGCTCAAAAAGATTGACAGTTTTATTCCTTCTCCCTCCTTCGTTCTTGCAACACCCAGTTTTCTGGATTACCTAAAAAGACTATTGGGAAGAAACAGCTTATGCAATGTAACTGGAGCATCAACCCACACCAGTAAAATGAGTAGAGTAGAGTGAACATTTCACCTATTCTTGCATCATTGCTCTGGTTGCCTGCTTTAGAGTTTACCTGCTTTTAGACTGGTTCTTAGTTCTGGTGCCTTCACAAAGTCACATTGTGTTCTGGTTTGCTGGAAAGAGTAAATGTAAGATGGGTGGTGCTATTTTTAATATCTATTATTTTATGTATGTCTTAAATACTACTTCTTTTGGAGATTTTTTACATATTTTTATAGTTTTAATTGTAGTTTTTAGTTAGTGTAGTGGTTAACACCTTTGCCTTCTACGCTGTAGACTGGGGTTCAATCCCCACCAGGGCAAGCACCCTACACTATACCAATAAGAGTCCTTGGGCAAGACTCCTAACACCACCTTGGCCTACCTGTGTAAAATGTTCAAATTGTAAGTCGCTCTGGATAAGAGCATCAGCCAAATGCCATAAATGTAATGTAACTGTGTGGGTTTCTGTTTGAAATTTAGCCACTATAAAAATTGCTATAAAACTGCATTGATTCAATGTCAGAAATTTACTAGTGTACACATTTCACACAGAACACATATCTCTTTTAATTTATCCTAGCAAATTTAGATTCACATTATTAGAGTCAATATACAAGGACTTTGTTCCCTCAACAAAACGTTAATGAAACAAACAGTAATGTTAATGAAATAAAATTGAAACATTTCTGTCCAGTTTGTTTGGGCTTTATTACAACAGAGTTGTCTTTATAACAGCACAATTTGTTCATTTAATGCTGACACATTTTCAGTTTGTAAGTCAATCAGCACAATTGGTTCATTTATTGTGTAATGTAAGTGTGTAGAGTCTGACAAAAGCCTTGCAAAATACTGTTAGCACAAACTACAAATTGATGTGAGCTGTTGTATGACACCAGAACCAAACTTCATTCCATATTTTGGTGACACTTTATTTTAAATGGTGCTTTTTAGATAAAATAAACAGTCCGTGGACTCTTAATAACATAGCAACCATATATAAATGATGTAGCAGTAGTGAGTACATTCACTAGATTATCTATAGACTTTAGTTACCTTTTAATTACAGTCTTATCCTACTGGCATCCTAGCATCCCAGGACCTTTAGAAGAAAAAACAAGACCCACCACCATACTTCATTCTGAGATATACTGAATCTCATTGATTCATTTTATAAATCAAACCCACATTTACAGTTTGCTGCCAAAAACTTTGAGTATCAGCTCACCACAAAACTCGTTCCAGTCAAAGTGACAGTGCAGGATTAGTGGTAATATGGAGTTGTTTTACTTTCTTATTATATCATTTGTTTATTTATTTATTTATGTTTACTATTGATTCATTTAGTTTGTTGTACAGCATGTTGGTCAATAATTATTGTCTTTGAATGTACTGTATAAATAAGTTGACTTCAGACTCCCAGGTTTGTGGTTTGATTACAGTACAAGTAAATGTTGGTAAATTTGTTGACTCCAGGATGCAGCTGACACCTGCAGTTGTCCAAATCTGATCCTTGGAGAAAGTTGTGCCTCTTAAACTATAAGCCTCATTTTCTGTGTGGGCAAAATACACTCATGTTGTCTTCTAGGCAGGTTTAGCACAGCTCCAATTGTTTGTCACCCCATATTTATACCCTTCTGAATCAAAAAGTCAGGAATGGCCTCTTTGCCTATAATTTTTGGGGCTACTGCAAAAAACTGATAGATGCATATTTTGCCAGTGGCAGTACGTTCTCTTCACACCTTCATTACTTGTTTTGAGTTTTCACTGATTCTGTTTCATATAAATAAGCATGAGTATGTAAAACAAGAGGTGAGTGTTTACATTCAGTACGTGACCATATGCTGCTTCTGTGTAAAGTGGAAGAAAACACAAAACAAGGATTTTGGTATGCGACATGTAATGTAGCAACCATTAACATGTCGAGGAAGTTTGTTCTAATGTGGTGACATATACTCACAGGATTTTATTTTAGCATCAAGTAGGAAGCAAACACTCAACACAGTGACTCTTAGTCATGGGGCCAAAGCAAACAGAGAGCAATAATATCACTCAAACAGTAAGAGCACTCTTTGCCCCTTCTATATTGATCAGAGACCATTTCCAGTCAAAACAGCCACTAAGTACAAGTTTCTCAATTTCTCAGTGTCAGGAAAAACAGCAGGAAGCAGTACAGTGTAACATTTTATACACTGAGGAAATTCTATTTTTTTTTTTTAAAAAAAGCTGTTTGATTTTTTAAGAATTTTCTGTCAAGTTCAACTGTGGTGAACTATAACAAGTGACAATTTGTGTCCTCAACCAATAGTGCTACCAGAGAATGTAACATGAGGGGAATTGCCAGAGCTAGAGGGCACTCCCAAGCAAGTCCATAATGAATAGGTTTCTATGTAGCTATGTGTGCAAAAGCATAGTTTGTAAATGCTTAATTATTTTTTGTATATTAAAAGGCACATTTTAATATTTCAACACTGGTCAGCACTAACCTTAGCATTAACCTTAGCATCCTTCTGCCCAAAACCTATTTTCTCCTGAAAAATGGAAAGGTACTGGTACATTTTCTTCGATTTTGTAATGAAATTCTTTCTTCTACTTTCCAAAATTAAAGAACCAAGAGATCAAACATTTATCAGTCTGCTGGCTCAGGTCGACACACTGCTGGCTGTATGCCACTGCTGGTCCACCCTTGGAACACCTCGGTTATTGGCCTGTGTAGGTCTAATGAGTTTTTAATCTCCTCAAAATTCATATAGGCTTTCATTAAATGAATGACTTGGGCTAATATACATGATTATGTTGAAATGTTGTTGCTAACACTGTGCTACACTGGTCACAGCTGTATAATCTGCATTATTTATTATATTGCTGATGAAATTATTTACTAAACAAATTTACAAATTACAAAAAAGAAAGAAATGAAGGAAAGCTAAGCAAATGAGGAAAATAAGTGTTTAAATGTGTCATTTCGTCTAATACTCTGCTTAACCACCAGTGGGCCGCCCAGAAAACACAGAGCAAACAGCTAGTATGCTGCCATCAGTGGGCCTCTTTCACCCCTTTTCATCGAGAGCTCGCTCGAGAGCGCCCTCTAGTGTCTCACAGTCATGTTTTTGATATAACCTGAGAAATAGGAAGTGACCAAGTGCCCAACTGGCTCTGACACTATTGCTTTGGCTGTGTTGACTGAAGGGGCAGGACTTCATAAACTGAACCAGTCTCTAAGCACAAACCTTTCACCATTTCTTCCCCACTGACTTTAAAAAATCACATGAAAAAGTCTATTTGCTAAATAAACCCAAACACAAATGCGCCTCATGAATGAAATCACAAGTGCACACATTAATATAAAACAGGAATTAGCAGAAGTATAGACCGGAATATGAGTGACATCACCAATAACTCTCACAACTGGTATATTACTTTGCGATACAGCATCACATTAAATCCACAGGTGTCAAGAAGTATAAGATCAATGCTTTCCATGGCTTAGCCTACAGCCAAAATAACATGCCTTGCAATATTTTGAAAGGAAATTAAATATATGAAGGGTCTCTGATTTTTGAACAGCGCTGTAGTTTGCCCGTTTTGCTAGACAAATATAGATATATATGCAAAGGCACTTGAACTATAAATAGGGTTCCACACTTCTCAAATTTTCCCATTTAAAATGCAGCTCTATTCCGTTTACAGCAGACTCAGTGTCTTTCTTTCCTCATGAATGTATATTTTTAAATTTGACCAGCAAATAATGGGTATTTAGCTGTGGCAGGCTTTATGGTACACCGTAACTTTCCATTCCAAAGAGTGAACCATTCCCATGTTTACACATGAAACCTCAGACGGCCACTTTTCAACAAATATGTCACATGAAATTATGGCACATTGTGTTCACATACTGTTACATAACATAATACTCAAAATGGCAAGTGAAAAATGGAATAAAATGCAAATTCAAAAAGAAAACAATTCTATTAATATCACTTCTGTGGGGATGGATTATCACAATTCAGATGAATTTGTATTAAAAATGCATATGTTTTGGACTTTTGATGCCCATGACACATATATATATATATATATATATATATATATATATATATATATATATAAAACTGCATACAGACAAATGAAATGTTCCACCCATTCTCATACTCTGGAATTTAAAGCATCTTATCACTAAAATTTGTTATTGTTCACTATTTTTCAGTACTCAAATACAAAAACCTGAAAAACTTTCCACTCCTCCACACAGACAGGGTGTATTTTTGTATTAGGGCAGCTGGAGCTGGTCTGTGCTGGTCTTCATGTGTTTCTTGACTCAAATGATGCTGCCATTATACCACACTAATAAGCCTCTCAGCTTTCTAAGCGTCACCACTATGCTGAGTTATGATGCTCTGGTACCCACTTCCACCGCAGTGAGGGAAAGAATTTCAGCTAGCTAAATTTAACTTATCTATCGTAGCATTTAGGATAATGTTGGCTCTGCTTCTTGATGAAAAGCACCAACTTCTTCCTGCGTGAAATAATGACAACTAGAATCTTCAATGTCAAAATTGGTTGACAAATATAAAAACTGGACATAAAAGTATTCAGCATATCTGCTTCCCCATATTTGAAAACTGTAGGCTGAATGAAAAGAGAACATCACAACTATACGCAATGAGGGCTGATAAATTTGAATGACCACTATTCAAAACAGTACAAGTTTACTCACTCATCCCTCTGGAAATACTAAACAGGAACCCATCATCAAACTTTCCACTGATGACTTTCTCCAACTCAGTATATGGTCATTTCAGGAAGTTGTGTGGACGATGCTAAGGGCTAAGGTCAGTATAGTTTATAAAGATGCTGTCCTAATAGCCCAAACTAGACACTTGGGGCTGTGTAAATAAACTGATATAAACTTACAACTGAGCCAAAATTCCTGCTTTGTGATGTTTTGATTAAGTTTGGAAAATAACCAGCTTTGCTTTTAGACTGTTTTATGTTTTTCCCTGTATCATCGGCTTTAGAGATGGATTTTGACCTTAGGAGAAAGTCATACTCTCACCTGTGATTTAAAACTAAATAAAAAAATGACTGCCACTTGTCACATTCTTTAGATTTCAGTGCCCTCTACTGGCATGACAGGGACTGACCACACACTGCCCAGAACATTACTAACAATGCACTTCTCAAACCTCTCAAAGCAGTATTTAGTCTCTGAATAATCTTTGTGGTGATAGAGCTGTGAAACATTCTACACTACTGTGTAAATTAAGAGACCAAATTTCACCCAAAATGTCCATTAAGTAAAAATTACTTATTTTTCATATTTATGATATTTCTGAGATGAGATAGAAGACAATCGACTTGCATAAGGAAGGGGAAATTGGAAATAGGACTCCTAACAACAATGCAAGACTTTATAGACCACCAAAACTCACCAGCACATAGATAGTACTTTATCCTCCTGTAATTTTGTGGGTCAAATTGACCCATTTCGAAGATTAGAAATACAGAAAAAAATATTTTGGGGGCACCTTTTCCGCTGGGCTTAATGAGTGAAATGAACATGTAAACAGAAAGTGAGTAATTTAACATGTTTGCAATGCCCCTGCATGTTATACACTTATTCAGGTCAGTTTCAAGATTCAAGAGTTTTATTGTCACATGCGCATTAAAACAGGCAGTTGCACTGTACAATGAAATTCTTACTTTGCTGTTCCTCCATTCACCAAATATAATCTTAATATAATATTAGAATAAGAAAATAGAATAATAGAAAAAAATATAAGAATAACACTAAAAACAATAGTAAAATAATCATAAAAAGTACAGTTTTATGTGCAAAGTTGAAAGAAAATGAAAGTTACGTGTGCATATGTGCAAATATGTAGAGCAGCTGCTCATAAAGTTCTTTTTGCAAGTAACAGATGTAAACAGTAGTGTTCTGTGCAAGTAACAGATGTAAACAGTAGTGTTCTGTGCAAGTAACAGATGTAAACAGCACTGTTTCAAATGTGTCAAAATGTGTCAAAAAGGTTGAAAAAACATAAAGAAAATATGAACAAATAAAACAACTATAATATATGTGTATTTTTTTTTGCCAGTGTACCAAAAAAAAGAACAGTTAGATTTTTTTTGCGAAAAACAAGTAAACCATGATCTGTAAGGGACAAAAAACTTTACACTGAAATTGATTAAATTAATCTTAATCAAGCCAAAAATAATGTTTATGGAGAAAAATAGAATTAGTAGATAGAAATAGATAGTTAAATGTGCATCGGGTCAATTTGACCCAGGAATATTATTGCTGTTCAAGACAGTTGAAGAGAACAGGAGGGTTAAAGCTTTCATCTTTGAGAGAGAGGAGAATCAAACTCCACTTTTACTCCAGATCTGAAACAATCCAGGTGATTCTGTCTATTTTCCACTTTGAGAAAACAACTAGAGAAGGATTTATTTTATAGTGTTGGTAAAGTTTGTCTGCCTGCACTGTTGTCTGTTGCTGTGTCAAATGTGTCCCGGAGAAAATTAATTCCACTCCTCTCCTAACACGTCTATGGTGAGAAGAAATGACAATAAACCTAGACGAAAAAGAAGAAAATTTGCATTAGATTTTCACCCAAAGTCTCCCCCTGTGACCCAGAAGGATAGGCGGCTTAGAAAGGGTGTGTGTGTGTATGTGTGTGTGTGTGTGTGTGTGTGTGTGTGTTTGTGTGTGTGTGTGTGTGTGTGTGTGTGTGTATGTTTCTGTTTAATTTTCTCTTAAAAATGTTTTTTGCTTTTTTCCTAATGGTGAAAAATTAATAACTCGTATTGTGAATCAGACAAAGGAAAGGATCTCTGGCTTTTGCACAGCTCACTATATCACAGTACTTTATGCTCAGTCTGACACCAAGATCAGTCTTGTGGGTGAAAAATAGCCACATTAAGCAAAACACAGGAAACTGTTTAAAGGTGTCCCTTCACACTATCAGCATGTACACTCATCAGCTGTAGGGAAGGACATTCTCACACTAACTCAAAAGCAGTACATGTACGGCATGTACAAAAGTATCGTAAAATATTTGACGAAATGTATTTTTGCACTTTTTATTTTTAAAACATCTCCAGTCTGTACAGATCATACATGCAAACACTTTCATTTCAGTGTGGGACGCCACAGAAGCCAAAATGTCTTTTCATCCAGTTTAACTGTGCCAAGTCATGCTGAAGCTGTACAAAGTGTTTCAGCCTGGGCTGCTTTTGGCAATATCAGAACAGAACAGAGAACTTATTAAGTGATTAAAAAAGGGTTGGAAGATGGTCATATGAAAACTGTGACCAGTTTTCAGTATATAAAGCCATACAAAAAGTGGACCTTGAGAAAAAAAACAACATAAAATGTGTATTGAGCTCTTTGAAATATCTCTTAAATGAACAGTTGTTTGGCTGTCTTGGCTTGTTGTGGCCGGTTACAATCCGCTTGTACAAACCTTTGTACAAAAAAACAGGTCAAAGTAAATTTACTAATCACTGCTTTCTGCTATCATTTATTTATTTATTGGGATTTCACATACTGCTCCAACTTTTTTGGAACTGAGGTTTGTGCTATAGCTCCCAGTGCTGCTGTCAGTGTCTTGTCCGGAACACTGTATAAAACTGTGTGTGGGTTTAAATGGATAAGAAAGAAAGTCAAAAGCAAGTGTGTATGATGAAAGAGCTATACTCAGTTTAATCGCTATTCTATGTGAAAGCGATTGATCAGTTTTGTTCTGTGTTGGCTAGAGAGGTCAAAAAGGTAAAGAGGCAGCAAAAGATTTCCAAGCAGCTTGCTCTCACTTTTCCCTCCTTTAAAGTTTTTGTACAGATAATTAGACCCAAAGGGCGTTGAGTGAAGTGAACTATTTCCCTCTTCATCACTCAGCAGATACATTACATCAGCAGCTTACATGCACACACACACACACACACACACACACACACACACACACACACACACACACACACACACACACACACACACACACACTAAAGCATGAAGGGATTTCGGTACAGCAGTGAAACTACAAACTACACAGTTTATTTAACAAAGCACTGTTAACAAGTAAGCATTAGTTTATCATATATGTAGTAAACATGTAATAGCAAAGATTAATTAGCTATAATTATTACTGGGTAATTACATGCTTGAAATCTTCATCTTGTTATGTTAAAGCATGACAGAATTACAATGAATAAATTAGCCATGTTTGAATATGATGTCATTTCCCCTGTACTGCACCAGTTACTTTTTTTTAAATGTTAAGGATGTGTATTAATAGAAATTCAGGACTTGTTACATCACACAAAAACTTCTCATGAGCTATTATTATCAAGAAGTGCAGCTATTTGTTTGCCTTTTATTTCAAACAGACTGTTAGTGCAATTTCATTGTAGATACTCAAAATACTAAATGTATCATTAACATGAATGTCTAATGTCTTCATCTTAACAAGTAAATGTTTGTGTGAAAAATACAATGTTACAATGAGAATGTTAATGAGTTTGCTATTAATTAATATTTTAGAGTTTGGGATTCTTTGAAGAACATTTAGACTGAGCGTCCATAGCTTGGTCCAATCATAAATGACATCTTTGGTGTTTATGCCAGGACATCCTGGGATATGAACTGCAGCTTAAGAGGACTTATCTCCTCCTGAAAATGAAGCACTGTTTGAGGGATGTGAGAAGTTTGTGATTGGCAGATTCAATTGGTTATAATGTGACTGTGTTTCCCAAATTGTTAAGAATAATGGTCCTCGTTCACCAACCTTTCTTAAGAAGAAATTCCTCCTTAAAACCCACGTAAGCAGTTTTCACAAACAGTCTATTTCCCATTTGGGGTTTGTTCTTCAGTGAGATCAGAATCTACACACACTCAAGAGCACAAAGGCGCTGCTGTTTAAGAACACATCATGAATGTGATGCAAACATTTTCAGGGTAGAGTAGGACCTTTCTCAAGAACAAACTTAGGAAGATATTGATGAATGAGGGCCAATATATTTACTGAATTTAATAGAATGTAATAAGAGCAGTTGATATAAAATGCTTCTGGGCTTTCGAATATGATGCAATTCAAATGTAATTTTGCAATTTGAGAGCCAGATGTTTTATGGAAAATGTGCAGCTTGACTCAAATATGTTAAGGCAGTCATTTTCCTTTAGCTCAGTGGATTGTGTATTACAGTTCACTTTCAAAACAAGAGAAAGTATTTATTTATTTCCCAAAATGCATACGGAGTGTAGGTTGACGGATTGATTTTTCTGCATTTTAGCCCTGTCTTTGCATTGACATGTCGATGCAGACTGGGTGGCTATCACAAGAAAGCAGAGGCTGGGTTTTGAGGAGGCAGCTAATGTAAAAAGACTGAACAGTTTACACACACCTGTATTAAACATGCAGATGTCATTAGAGTTTATCATAATAACAGGCATTAAGCAAACACATGTTTTTCTACACATGATAATTTCTTGTTTTTCAAATTGGCAAAGCCAGAGAGCTTTCAGGTAACCCGACATGGATTACAGCATGACACAACAGTTGTAGGGGATTGCTATGCCTAAGAAAAAAAACAAAAACAAACCAAAAAATAAAAACCCTTGGTATTGCGGCTGGGTATCTCAGCTGACAGATTCTGACAAGATGAATCCGAAGAGCCTGGCACACATTAGCATATTCAAACTGTCTCCGCAGAGCTGTCAGCAGTCATGGGCTGAGGGGAGAGTGCAATGTGGAGGTGCATCCCAGGAGACTCCTGCTTTTCAGTGCACATCAGATCTCTGTGCTCATCAATATGTACATGTAACCTAAGGCTTGCATTAACCCAAACAGTCTATTATTTATGGCAGCCATGTGAAGAAACAGCAGGGCACCTGACTGAGGGCTGAGGAATTTCCCCACAATGGCTAGTCATTCAGGTGAAGAGGTAGATCTTTTTTACTGTCATAGTTGTGTATTTACTTAGAACAATGAACAGCTTTGTCTATATGATCAGAATATATTTGCTGTTATATCAAAACCTTGTAAATCTATCCCTTTCCCTCTATTTGTTTTGTGACTCTGTTTGAAAATGTCAAATACCTTTTACATGGTCTATACATTGTATGATGAATAGACCAATAGAAATCACACAAATTTACATGGAATAAAATCTCTCAACATTAAAGCTAAGAATGCATTTTTGCCTTTTCTATAAAGTTACCAGTTCAACAAAACAAGGTTTTATGACAGCAGTGATATTATAAGGTGCAGGTTCAGTGGGGAACCCTTAGACCTTCAAAGAAGGCCTACCAATTTCCACAAAATAAAAAATACAACTCTGTAATTTTACTTAATTTTTATTTAATGTATCATTATTTTGCTGTATTGAAAGGGAACCTTTTATGCATCTCCATTTATCATTTAGTATGTTATAAAATGTTTAGGGCATGTAAATGGTCTGCAAAGCCACAAAGCTCAAAGTACACACCAGAAGGTGTAACTGTCTCCCTCAGAAACCATTTTCTCAGCTGCCTGAAACACCTTGTTGAAATTCCAGCCCTTTCCTTTGTTACAAGATGGAGCAATCTCATAATACAATCCTTATTCCTTACTGCTCACTTAGCCTGGCATGACCTCACACAACGCACAGCAACTACTGGAGGCCAGAAAGACTTGACTTTCAGGATTGGACTCTGACTCTATCTAACGGATACGGCAGAACTGACGCCATTGGAAAATGCCACTCAGGAGAGAAGTTTCTGTCTACAGACTGCAAGACCGGGGTGGAACATGTAGAGGCGGAACCACTGTGGTGGTTGACCAGTCAGAACAGAGTGGATGAGCTGACCAATCAGAGCACACTGGGCTTATTGGGAGATGGAGCTTAAAGACACAGGAGCTCTATCAGAACTCAGACAGAGGGTGAATAGACAGTATAAATAACATGTTTTTTGGAACATTGTGGCATACAAATCTATTCTAGTAGACTCCACAAATAAAATCATGAACATTAAAAATCACCATAATAGGTCCCCTATATACATCACTGACTGTGAGTATGAGTGGTATCTTACACAATACAGTGGCAGCAGTTCTACTGAGTCACTGTACAATGTAAAATATTTGTTAATGCATTTATTACAAGCTTCAGATGTCTGTGTTCAATCTAGAATGGCCAAAAAGGTTAATATGAATTACGATTAGATTGATGTTAACATGCTACTAGAATGCCAAAGGGGTGCTTGCAGATATTGTCATTATCACAGAGGTTTTTTTCCTCATTTTTGAGCAAGTTTTGACATTTATAGCCCAAACTGAACATAGCTGTAATGGAAACAGTTCTCCACTGTGATTAATCTCAAGTTACGAGGAAACGGCAAAATATAATGTTGTGGAATAATGTTTAATTAAAAGTACATGTAACAAAAGAATAGCTTGCTGTATGGCTTTTCACAAACCTCAGCATCTAAACACATCCATTTCAATTCTAGTGGTCATTTTTCACTTCTTGTTCTGTAATGATTACATTAGAAAATATTAATAACTTCACAAATTATGTGTAAACAATATCCATGGTTTTTACATGGAAATGGATAAGCAGGCAGATTCAAATGGGTTGAGTAGGAGGTGATTCCAAGAACTTCAATCAGACAGCAAAAATAGTCCAGTCCATTACCCTTGAAAAAATAAGTACATTATGAGTATATGCTTCATTTATGTTACATTACAGTAACATATAATGCAATGGTGAAATAACATCTATATGCAATATGGTATATAAACTGTCATATATTTATACACATTGCTATTGTGAGACATGGTCATTGATCTGACTTGAGCAGATATCTCTAGGGAGTCCTCTCTGAGAGCCCACTAGAGGGCTGGAGCTGTGCAGTGGCATTACTAGGACTCTCTTTGTGCCCCTTCTAGCCTTCTCCATGGCAACCCAGTCTAAAGTACATCTGTGAGAGAACATGATGTGTGCTTATGGCTTCTTCAGGGTTTAGTCCCACCTCTTCTGATAGAAGGAAAACAGCTGGCAGACAAAATAAGACATCCAAGAGCCAGGATCTCTCCTGCAGGAGCTTTCTTCCCTGCAGCTGGGGAAGAGTCATTTAATGTCCGTAATTAGGGAGGATTAATCTCCATGGTAACAAGTGGACCTCAGCCGATTGCTGAATGCCTCTGACATTAAGATTTCTTGGAGAACAACACAGATAGAAATGAGATGCGGCTTTGGAATACGGAGAACGTGGTGGAAGAACGTGCCTGGCACAACATAACGCTTTACTTCTGCAACCCGTTGTGGCAGTGCTTTTTCACAAGTCATTAATGTTTAGATATGCAGCGTTTGATCAGAAATTCTCCTTAGTTGCCTTTATGAAATGAACGTAGAGATTGCTGTGGAATAAATGTGAGGTGTAGCTATGAAAAATGTTTCTTTTATCATAATAAATAATGAATTAGAAATAATTAAATAGAAATCTTCTTCATATGTCAAGCAAAAACACAGCAAAATAAGTATGCTGATTCTTGTTGTGTAAAAGCTTAAAATAATGCTACAGCAGTGACCTGATTCCCTTTAATGTTTAAAGATTTGCGGTCCCTTCATCCAAATAATTGAGCAGCGCTTTTCTTAATTGCTTCTCATATCTCCAGGGAACATTTAAGTAGGTCCAATCCTTACAGCCCATTTAATTCATTTGAACATCCTCTAAACACAAGGACACTGCTCACTAATGCATTGAGGTTGGAGGCTTCCAGATTGTGGGAAGAAAAGTTTTGATGGCAGAGACTGGTTTAGTTGAGACCTGAAAACAATATGTCTGCCGGTAGACAGTATATATAATTTAACACTGCCCTCATCCTCAGCCTCGAGAGTTCAGCTGCAGTGAAGTCTCTTTCAACAGAGAGATCAGAAAGTGAATGCGTAAACTACTCCCACCACCACAATGTTCCCAATGGTGGCTACGATGGCGATCCACAGCCAGATAGCATCGCTGGACATGTGCTGCTGCTCATCGTGCTGCGTCTGCACCGAGGTTGTGGGGGCCGCGTTCACGCTGGCAGATGAGTTGAAGAGGGAATGCTCGATGCTGTAGTCATCATTGGGTGAAGAGTCCATGAAGGCTCCTGTCATAACTGGGATCTGTGCAAGAGATAACCATGAAATAGAGTATCAGAGCTTTAGATTAAGTTCATATTATCACTGGGCTCAGAATATGAATTTCAAGATTAAAATGTGCTATCTAGAAATATGTATTTTTCAGCAGTTCTTTAGTAAAGTGATAATATTTCAAGCCATGACAACTCAATGCTTCTTTGCAGTTTAAGAAATGGTTCTTTTTCAAGTCTGCTATTCAAATTGTTCTACAATTGCCCCCACAAGGTTGGAATCATTTTTTGCTATAAATGATATAAACAGTTGCCAAGGGCCCCTGTGCCACCAGGGGGTCCAGAGTAAGTACTTTGTAAGATTTACATTTACATTTACATTTACAGCATTTAGCAGACGCTCTTATCCAGAGCGACTTACAAGAAGTGCTTTGTCAATCTAGAGAAAGTTACCAATAGCTTAGAGAAAAAGACAGTCCTGAGCTCAGATACTGCTAGAAACAAAATGTCACTGCAGACACCAAGAGAAAAAGAAACAGAGTTGAACGCAGAACTCTGTGCCATTCAATGCAATACAATAACAATAAGATACAATACAATACAATAAACTACAATACACTTGATTTATTCAACTTTGTTTGTATAAATAGCACAGTGAGTACAGAGGTTTTCTTATTTTTTCCTGATAAACTCCTTAAATGTCAAGGATCTACTTGTGGGTCCAAACTTAGCCAGTTTGCATGTAGTCCAGTATAGTCAGTAGTTCAGTATAGTTTGTTAACACGTTATTTGAAGGCTACCTCTTACATATGAGCATTGAGTAGCATATTTGTAGAGCAGTACTATTTATAGCTTGTGCCAGCAATCGACAGTTGACATGTTTTATGTATATGTATTGGTGACATGTTGACATGTTTTATGTATATGTATATTTATATAAATTACATAACATTGATGTAACGGGCCTTAAGCTAAAGTGGTAGACATCTATTCTGTTGACAACACTATTATGAAGCATCATTCCAAGTAATTGAACTTAAAACCCAAAGGCCTAATTATAAATTCCAGATATCAGTTATACATATTTGTACTTGTACAGTTTCTGTGAGCTGTGTGGCTGCAGACATGTACAGCTTACTCTGTTTATGTCTACAGCCGCACATCTCCTTAATAGAACAAAATAGCATAACAGTAAAAACTCATTTCGGAAAAGCTATTTTCTGCTTTCGTACTCAAGTAGAGTATAGTCAGTATAGTCAGATATTATGTTCTATACTGCTTCAATTATTATTATTATAATTAGGTCTCATCACTATAGTCATGCATAATCTTCATGAAGTGGAAACCATTGTACATATTTTTAAAGAACTTTAACTCCTAGTAAACATAAAATGCATTTTCTGCCTGTTATGATTTTTTTTCTTCAATAGCATTGATGGAATATGTATTCCATGGAAATGTCTATCACACAAGGACCAGTTCCCAGAAACCCTTGGATGATCATGTGACTCTGACTCCACAACACACAGCCTATCAGAACAAGAAAAAATTTAAGTGGGAACATGCAATACTGCATCCAATGATAAAGAAAGTCTTGTGCATCTTTTACACAGTGGTTTTCTCGCTCATCAGTGTGAACGTACATGCAGTGTAACTCATCTGGCAACAGATTTAAACACGTTAAAGGCCTCATCACCAAATCCAAAAAACTCTGTTCGATAGGGTTAAATGCTGTTTTTCATTGTGGAGTGATGTGAATTGTTTTCATAGCAGGGGTTTCTCACTCCTTCCCTTCTTAACCACTCATTGCTCCCTAACAGCTCAACACAGTCACTAGATTTTACACACAAGGAGCCAACAATGTCCTACTTATGTTCTGGGGTAAAATATTTTATTTGATTATATAACTGAAAATATTGAGTGGAGATCCATCCTGCCGGTGGAATGGCCACTAGGGGACCTGCAGAAAGAGGTTACAGAAGGTTGACTAAATCACTAAAACACTAACAAGTCATAGTATACTATAAGATACTGTAGAGAACCCTTTTTTGCAAAGTGTGATTGCTTTTCATCTTGCTTGTATTGTCTAAGTACTACAGCACTGATTAATACAACCAAGAGATAAAATTTAAGGAGTTAATTGACTCCTTCACATGCCGGAATACATTAACTCAAGGACATTCAAGAACTTCTCAGACATTTTACTGTGCTTTCAGAAAGAAAAAAAATCACTTTTCCAAAAGCATTTCCATATGCACATTAAATGGCATATTTAACCATTATTTGAACTGCTGCACGACATCCTTTGCAAATGAGAACGAATGTTTTATACCCTTGGCATACATTCCCACACATCTGAGGAAGTAGGGCTTAATTAATGTGTAATAAATATTTAAAGAGGGGCCAGTTAAAATGATTTATTGGTTAAGACAATTAGTGCTCCAAGACAGGCTGGCTGGCAGAGCACAAGCATCCTCTCATATCCACTGTACATACAGTATGAGGCTGCCTAACACATGAATATGCTCAGAATAGCACACAGACAGACTGCTCTTGTCAAAGGGGAGGCTCCAAACAATGACATAATTACAGCTGAGGCATGACAACAGACATAGAGATGAGTAGGAACCTTCATTCAACCTGCAGCTTTACAGCGGGATATAAAGAGACAGGAACAAATATGTTTGGACCTGGGGGTAAGAAGGCCAAAGTTTTGAGTTAACTTTTGAATTAAAAAAATGGAATGCTGATATGGAAAGTTTTCTGGCAATGAAATGGGTGACTCATCACGCTATTTTAAGGCACTGCATGAAAAGGATGATAGCAGCCTTAGATGGTTATTTGTATTCCTCTCATGCTTTTATGACTTGTGGCCAGTATAACACTGAAGAAGAGTGAAGATCCTTCTTGCCCTATCCACTGCCTCCTCTACTTTTACACCAACCATCTCCATGTCCACCTTCACTACATCCATAAACCTTCTCTGAGATCTACCTCTTCTCCTTTTACCCGGCAGCTCCATCTCCAACATTCTTTGCCCAATATATCCACTATTCCTCCTCAACACATGTCCAAACCATCTCAACCTGGCCTCTCTGGCTTTATCTCCAAACTGCTCCACCTTCACTGTCCCTCTGATCTGCTCATTTCTAATCTTGTCCATCCTTGTCACTCCCAACGAAAATCTCAGCATCTTCATCTCCGCCACCTCCAGCTCAGCCTCCTGTCTTTTAGACAGAGCCACAGCCTCCAAACCATCCATCATAGCAGGACGCACTACTGTCTTGTAAACCTTCCCTTTCACTCTTGCTGCTATCCTTCTGTCACACATCAGCCCTGACATCCGTCTCCACCCACTCCATCCTGCCTGCACCCTCTTCTTCACCTCTTTTCTACACTGTCAATTGCTCCGGATGGTTGACCCAAGATATTTGAAGTCATCCACCTTTACGACCTCTACTCCTTGCATCTTCAAATAAACTGGTATATTATTTTACTTTATTATTGTTTTACTGTAGATACAATGGACATCAAATTTGTACACTGAGAACAGTTGTTGTTGCAGCATTGCAGAATAAAGTCAAATCAAGCACTGCCTGCAGAGTTCTATTACAGAACTATGTGTACTAGGTCTAACTGATGGCTGTTACTGACTATAAGGAGCTTGTTTTGCATACAGTAACTGCGGACATGTCTTTTAATTGTAATGCCTTCATTATCATGCTGATTGATAAGCAGAGCAACAAGACATACATTTACTTCTAAGCTCCTCTCTATTAAAAGGGTATTTATAATGGCCTGCAATACCAGAGAGGAACTCATTGGACTAATGTATTGATTTATGTCTAACAGTAATTGCTGTAGGTTGATAACTGCACTTTAATGGTTGCACAAACAAACAACATACAGAAACCTTTGTTTCTGTAGAATGTTAACAGACATTATGAAATGTACATTTCTAATATCACTTGAATATCACTGACACCTAAAAGGTCATTCTCTAATATCACTGACACATAAAAAATGTTTCAGTGATAAAAAATATAAAAAAAATTTAAATATGGCTTTGTTCTCTGGGCAAATAATGTGAGACATCTCTAATTGTAATAAATCATATGACTGGAAAGAAGCATAAAATGCTGCAGGTGGCCTAACAGTTGATCAAATAGAGTGTTTTTGGTGAGGCCTATGCCAAAGACTCAAGTCAGCTCAATTCAGCTCAGCTTAACTCAACTCAGTTTTAAGCCTTGGATGCATTACACAACTTTTAAAGTCCTAACAGCTTCTAAAAAGATGGTATATCAAACTAATTGACTGAAATATTGAGGAACACACATTAAACAACTTGGTATCACACACTACACAACTCAACTTGTTGTTGATGAACTCATCAAACAAAGCAAACTCATCAAACACACACACATTTTCCCATGACTAGGAGATGCAAATAAACATATGTGGAACAGCTTGCTGCTGCTACTGTTTTTGTTGTTTGCACTGGTGCAGTTACTGTTAAAAATACTGATACTGTTAAAAATAAAGGTTCTGTGCAGGTGCATTTGTCATTCATCAAGGTGCAATGTAAATGTTCCCTCAAAGGTACAACAGTTGTTTTAAAGTGCAATTGTGCACCATAAATATATTTTTCCATGTGAAATGAAAAGATTTGTATTTTTTTTTGTTTTAAAATCTAAGCCTGGAGACAAGATGGGATGTGTGGACTCAATACAACTTAGACTATATAATTTCAACGTATTATGGTACAATTCTATTCCTTGACTAAAGGTACTGAGATGTACCCTTGAAGGTCCCACCCCAATGACAAGAGGTGTACTGCCCCAGTGACACTTTTGTACCTTACCTTTCTGAGAGTGTATATAACTCATCTCAGTTTAATTCAGTTCAATAACCTTCTGAGTCATGACTTGTTTTTCTAGTACTTCATCTTGTTGATATTACTGCAATGCTGATTTTATTCTCACCATAACAAGATTTGGAAAATCCAAGCAGTGAAATAAATCTTTGTTAATCACTGACATCTAGTGCCACTGTTCGCATTTTACAGATTAAATTTGCTTTGAGTGTGCAAATAATGTGTTTCTCAGAATGTGCTTAGTCTTATCTCTTTTTCAACTTGCCCCTCTCTGGACTTCTTGTAATGTCCAGAACTTGTATCAATATGCAGATGAGTGGCCAGATATTTCATGGAGAGGAAATGAAATCTCTGCATGGGGCATCCAAAAGCACCTGTGCATTTAAGCAAGGGACCAAAATAGGTCGCAGACATTTAAAGTGCTTTTAAGGTAGTGAGCCCCCAGAATGTGTCTGAATGATTGGTTGGCTAATACAGACATTAAAGCTCTCTCAGTACATTAAAAGGGCTACTCTACTGTTTTCATCCAGCTGTAATACTTGCTTGGGCATAAGAAACACAAAATGAATCACATGGGTTTTTGAGTTTTAATGAAAATGTTTATATTACAAAATTCTACACAATGTGTTAAAACTACAAAAATTACTAGTTATAGTGCCTATAAGAACTGATTGAATTCATCCATCCATCCATCCATCCATCCATCCATCCATCCATCCATCCATTTTCTAAGCCGCTTCTCCTTCAGGGTCGCGGGGGGGTGCTGGAGCCAATCCTATCAGTCTTTGGGCGCGATTGAATTCATGAAAGGAAAATTGTTACTAAGGAGGACCCTAGGTATTTTAGCTACAGATATATATATATACCTCATCCTACCATGCTGTGTGGCATGTATAAAAATGCTGAACATGCCTGCAATATCACAAGTTTGGATCAATGTGACAAGAGTCATCCTTCACTGTATTTTCCACAAATGGGTGAGAGCATGTGTCTCGAACACCAAGAGCACGGTACGTGCCTGAATCCAGTGGTTTTGGTATGCTGTGAGGGCATTTTGCTGGCATGGTTTAGGTCCACTTACACTGAAGGGTTGCTGTGGATCAATACAACATTATATTGATTAATCACCTTTAACCTAAGATGAAACATTTCTATCCTGATGGGAGTCTCTTTCAGGATGACAAATGTTCCATTCACAAGGTACGGACAGTTACTGAATGGCTTGATGAGTATGAAAATGATGTAAACCATATGCTTTGGCCTTTGCAGACACGAAATGTCAGTGCAATTCAACATCTTTGGGAGATTTTTGTTAGACAGCCCATAAATAGCAAATATCTTTTGGAAGAACAAGGTCTTATTCCTCCACTACAGTTGTATAGACTTGTAGATTCTACACATTGAAGCTGTTGTGGTGGCTCATTGTGGCCCAGAGCCGGGCTGAGGCAGGTTTGCAAGTGTGAAGTGACTTTATTACAGGCATTCTGATACTCATTGTCACAGCAGGCAGGTTGCAATAAACAGGCAGCTGAATAAATAAATACACACACATATTCTAAATCATCCCAGCAGCCATTGGATGGAAGGCAGGAAACACCCTGGACAGGTCTCCAGTCCATCGCAGGGCAGCAGCCATTGGGTGGAAGGCAGGAAACACCATGGACAGGTCTCCAGTCAATCGCAGGGCAGACAAACAGACATATACATTCACACACACATTCACATCTAGGGGCAATTTAGCATGTCCAGTTGGCCTGACTGCATGGCTGGCCTGGAATTGTGTTTGTCACTTGAGTGACAAACACAGGGTAGCAACACAGAGATTTCACAAACACAATGAAAATATAAGGGTATTTGTAGCAGTCTTAATGTCCTTGAAAGTTGTGTAGGAGAGAAGGAGAGTGGGTGGAGTCAGTGTCTCCAGAGGGTGGAGACATGACAGACACTTTGTGTTGTTTTTTCCTTTAATTTGTGAACCATCTTTGTATGTTTACAAAAATCATCTTTTAACTACATAATTTATCTTAAAACTGAACTGTCTAAAGACTGAAAACCACCAGTTACAAGCAACATTACCAGCAACTAGAAGTGGAAAACAGAAAAAATACCCTTTTCTTCCAGCAGTACTGCCAATCATGACTAGAACAAGCCATAATCCCTTGTGTTTCAGTGATTTCAGAGCTTGTTCGGAAAGTACAGTGATCCACTGTGCCCGTGTTAGTCATCAGGGATCTGAGCGGCAAGAGAATATATTGAGCAGACACAGACTGTAAAGAGAATCTGCCTGCATGCTACAGTAGTGATATCTCAGACGACACCAACCTGTGCCGTTTCTCAGTCTCGAGTCAGAAAAAGCGTAGACTACAAGGCCGAGTACAATCATAACAGAACAAAAATAAACAGGGCAATGAATTTGAAAACTTTCAAACACACTATGATGAGAGACAGGGGGTAATTCAACAGTGTAATGCTTGAAAAACCAGCAGATCCTCAGAAGTGGTGCGTGAAAATATAGTCTAGATTTATAGCCTTAATCGCATTGATTTTTCCTCTTACAATGCCCACAGAACTTTCTGAGCCAACCTTAAAACTCCATATAAAGATTGATTCCCAGGAGTGCTGGGCACCTGCTGTAGACTCCAACTGTTACTGCGATTAAAGAGGTTGAGGCACGTTCCATGAGGTGCATGGCTTGCAAATCAATTCTTCTTCTATGGTGGAACAAATCTGCTGCTTTTCATACAGTAGTGAAACACCTTTTCTGCATTCTTCAGCCGCTCTGCTGGAAGTGAAAAAGGCACGCTTGAAAAAGTTATGCTTCTTAAACTGCCTAACTGAGCTGAAGTAGTTTCTGTGGCTTTCGGGGGTTTATCAGAGTTTAAGGGCAAGAAGCTTTCGAACTAACCACTAATGATTCATGATGATACTCTAATGTCTGAGTTTACACATGTGCAGACTCTGAGACACACAAAACTACATGACAAAGCCACCCTAGGACTGAGTGAAATAAGACTAACTGTGGAAGCATGATATACTATGAGGAAAGAATGGAACTTTCCCAGGTCAGAAATAAGATTAACTCTGTAAATCGCCAGGATCCACAGGCGTTTCATTACAAACGTCTTTAACCTAAGAATACCTGAGCAAGACTACACTGTTACAAATCCCCAAAAGTTATTGAAAAATATATGTAATATTCCTGGGATTTTAAGTTGTTAAACAAAAATTAAAAATGATTTTAAGAGTGAATAACCATTAGGTACTGCATTAACCCATGCACTAAGATTAACCCATGTCCAGAAAACTGGCCCCTAGTCAAAAAAAGTACATGTCTTTTATAGTGTTTAATTACATTCTGCAAATATCAGAGGAACCTTTCCTTTGTGAACTGTACATTATCCACTTGTGAATAGAGTGAGGATTTTCAGAGTGTTAGTCTCCCACAAAACTTTATGTCCCTGGCAGGTGTATGAAACTGTGAAAATATTAACAGTAGGGATTGTACCAGTTTGATACCACGTATCAGTATAGGGCCAATATCAGTGGAAAATGCTGGATTGCATAGCTGAAGTAATAAAAGAATGAATGATCAAAAAATCTGAAATAGCACACTTCCTGTGGGGTAGTGGAGTGTTGAGCATGATAGCCTACTTTTAGCTGCTCATCTTAAATTAAGTGTTTCAATTAAAAATAGGGCCCTTATCATCTGAATTATCCTTGCTATTTCATACATAGGAGTCTGAAGTGATACGTTAACATCGTTAAAGTTTCTAAACACTGTCCAGTATAAAACAGTCCATATATGGAAATAGACAACTTGGAATTCATTGTTTCTGTGATACCATGAGAATCAACACATTTACATATATCCACCTATTCAGTGTGCAGTAGTCATGCCCAGTGCTTTTTGAGGCACAATCAGATCAAAAACAGCTAAAGATAAGATAGATAGATAGATAGATAGATAGATAGATAGATAGATAGATAGATAGATAGATAGATAGATAGATAGATAGATAGATAGATAGATAGATAGATAGATACTTTATTGATCTCGAAGGAAATTTAGCTAGGAGAGGTGGTAAACGGTCACGTGAAAATTAATTATAACACTTTGGTGCCAAACAAAACAAGAGAAAAGATGAAATGTAAAACAGAACATGCACCCCATAAAGCTTAGTAGAATTTAAAGAGTTGACTGATAAGGTTCCATATTGGTAGTGCAAATCTTGATTAAAGATCATCCTCTCTCTCAGCAGTGGTGTGGAACAGCTTATTGTTTTTAGCATTAGATTAAGTACTGACTGTTGTTTGTAGCACATTTCCATGGTTATATACAAGATAATCTGTTAAAGAGAAGACAAATTAATTCCTGTTCAAATATCTGAGGCAACTCATCAGTTCATGAATCAGACATTTTAAATCAGATCTGAAATGTAATTTATACAGAAACAATTTTGTTAATGATGAGATGCAGTAGTTCCCCAAAAGTCCTAGAAAGCACATGCTTCTCACATATCCACAATACTCAATACTCATGCTTTTCAGCTATCACAAAACTGTTTTCACACTAGTCGCTACATTGCCAGTAGCTCCCTCTTGTGGACAGTCATGAACAGAATTTTAAGCCACATGGGTTATTTATTATAAATTGATGTAGCCCTTTTTCTTTATCTTTGCATGAAAAGAAGCTGACTCCAATTTTTTCCTTATATTTATAAAACTAACATTTCTCAGAAAGCTATTTTTCATCTATTTATTTCTCCAGACTTTTCAACTTTCTTTCCTTGTGTTTTTCTTTCTTAATTTTCATTCCCTTTCTTTATTCTTATGTCATCTTTCTTTCTTTCTTTCTTTCTTTCTTTCTTTCTTTCTTTCTTTCTTTCTTTCTTTTTTTCTTTCTTTCTTTCTTTCTTTCTTTCTTTCCTTTTTTTTATTACATTTTAACTCTCAGAATGCTTATTACTCAAAAATATTCTTTTTGATTTCTTGTCTTGTAAAAACTGTATATTTTTCAGGAAATGCAAATGTAGTTATGTTGTTTGATGCTGCAGTTGCTTTGTCTGTATGGTGAGCATGTGGTCCTGAAGCAGGCATGGCCAGAAATACAAAAATGAAAACATTGACAGCAGAATGCAGCAGCTTAACATTCTTGTCCATCACATGGATTATATCTATGGCTACATATACTGTCTCAAATATCTAATCTTGTGTCAGTCTTTGTATCTGATGTGTCTGTCACTTTAAGACTCTCCATGTAGTCCATGAGCTCTTGCCTGTTGCTGGGTTGATGCTCTTAGCAACGGGTAAAATAATGGATTTTCTTGACAACTGAGCGTTCCTGACAAAAGCGAGCCAAGTCAGTGTTCTTATTTTGGATGCCGTGGGCCACGCTGTCAGACCTGCACACATCCATCTGATTGTCACTCGCCAAAAAATTATTTCCACTGCAATCCTCTTTTATATCCATTGCTTATTATCATATGTTTGCATGTGCTGTTTATCATGTGTCTTGCAAGAGAGGTTTTGTGTTATGAGGAAGAGAGGCTCATTATGAGTAGTCATACACAATGTAAGAAAGAAAAGATATTCATTACAAGTTGAAGTAAATGATGCTGTAAAGCCCAAAGTAGTCAATTTGTCTGCTGCCAGTCTTTGCTCCATTGGATCTTCTTGTCTGCTCTGGCTACATGAAATATTGAGGAACTTTAGGGCGGGGGTAGAGGAGATTTTATTGGATCTCAGCTCAAGTGAGGCTGCGTGCTGTTTTTGAGCTCATTCGTGAAATGAAAAGCTCTTAGGAGAAAAACTGCCCATCTTTCATCCATAATAGGGCTGGAAGAAAAACACCACAATCTCCACAGATGTATCACAGCAGCTGCTGGTGGCCAGTGAGACATGGGCTGTTTATGTTACCAAACCGCATTGTGTTTCAGGAGTCTGTTAGAAATTACACAGAATTCTAGACATAGTACATTTCATTAGCCACACAAATATAATCTAAACTGATTGGGTTCTTTCAGTGAGTTCTGCATGCATTTTATTGGCTTTTTGGATAGGGTTCAGCTTATAATGTGGACTGTTATTAAGTCTGTGCAGACAGAATAATGTTCCTGAACGTGTTCAGAGAGCATGATATTAACACTGCCAGACAGAGCCTTACCCAAGACACTTGGAGTTGAGCCAGTGCCACATCTTACCCAGAGCAAGGCTGGAAATTAGTCATACAAGATTAAAAGTTGCAGGGGTGATTATTATCTAAATCACTTAGATGCACATCTAAAGACAGCTGAGGTATGCATAAATCATTAGCCAGCCACCTCATATGACCACTAGCTCAGAAAATGCAGTATGTGTATGTGTTGCTGTGTGGTGTTGGCAAAATTCAGTGACACAGTATTTTCCATAATCATATAACATATTTAAGTTTGCATTATTAACACAGCAAACTCAGAAGAATTATTCTGAAAGATTTCATTTACTCCTCATATGAAACAATTTTCTCATCTTTCTGACATCCTGGTGCTGAGGAATAGCCCTTGGATTTCCAAAATATTGTCTCTTTTGCTTCTTACTTGTCTCCAAGTCTTAGCTGAGTAATAAAATCTCATCAATTTCTTAGGGAGCTCTCCTTTACACCACAGACAACACTGCAACAGAACCTAATAATAATCTAAGATTATTGTCTGTGCCACGTACTCGCTTAAAGACTCGTGGTGATCGAGCATTTGAGGTTATAGCACCTAGATTATGGAATGCTCTGCATACTCTTTTAAGGTCTGCTGATTCTATCGATTCATTTAAAAAACAGCTGAAGACTTATCTTTTTATACAAGTATTTGGGTAATTGGTCTGTATTAGGTTTCTATCCTATGTGTAATTGTTTTGTGTTTGTCTTTTAACATTGTGTTTTTGTTTTTGTAAAGCACTTTGTGACCTACATCTGTGAAAAGTGCTGTATGAATAAATTTTACTTACTTACTTACTTGTGCTTTTCTTGTTCATCTTTAAAACATCTTAAACAACAAATAAATTTGTTTGTTTCCCTCTTTTTTGTCTCCTGAAGGAGGTTTAAAAGAAAGAACTCAGAAACCAGTCATGCTTCATTAAAGCAGCATTGAGATGTGCTTTATCTTTTCTGAGACAAAGAAAAGTTCATCTTACGAAAAAGACAGTTTTCCTTTGGGTATGCTGAAAGAATGTCTTATAAACCTGACAGAGCTTGTTTTGTTTGGACCACTTTGTTCTGCTCTGCTTCTCTTAAAATTACATCAAAGGGAACATTTCTGTCACAAGCGAAGCTCTGAGGCAGGATGTGTGTGGGAATGAAGATTTTTTTTAAAATGAAACAAAACAAAACCAAAGCATGGGCTTTAGTCAAGCACAAAGAACCATCAGTGTAGACATGCAAAAAGGCACAAGAGCAGATAAAGGCACTTATGGCATTTTTTATTAAGATTAAGTGACCCTTATTAGTCCCACAACAGAGAAATTTCACCTCCACATTTAACCCATCTGTGAAGTGAAACACAGCGCAAATGAATCATTTTTAAAACAGATAAAAAGTACATAAAGGGTTTCTAAGAAATGTAAATCTCATTAGCACTTAAGTTGCATGTTTTCTGTATCTTTGAGTGTGAGAAAATACTGGACCAGCAGTAATGCATTCATGGTTGTAGTCATATATTTCAAAACAGGAAACAAAATAGTTTATTTAGCAAACTGTAAAATCTTAAGTCCTTATTCACTTTAAATATGACATCACGGCCCAAACTAAACAAATTTTGTGCATTTTGTATATCGTGAGGTCCGTTATTTACAAACATCTGGATTTGTAAATTTGTTTCTTCATTTGTTCTCTGCAGTTTGAAATACCTGATGGACTACAACTACAATAAACTTCAGAAGTAAACTAAATGCTTGAGTAGTTGGCAAATGATGTTTTGCTATTGTGCAGTCCTCACAGTTAAAGAGCCCATGAGTGGCTGATTATGAAAAACTGACTAAAACTTCCAGAAGTACTTGGACATAGCTCTATAGCATGCATGGGACTGTGATCCTTTATGTATTCCAACAGGATCAATTTCTTAGCATGTATGACAATACTGTACAGTACAATACCGCATTGTACAGCCCTGAACTGTTTTCGTGATTCATGGATTTACTAGTATAGATGATATATCGCCCAGCACTAAGCATATGGGTTTGAGGGAAACAATCCATTATCAAGTTGCTGCTGTCGAGTAACACTGTGCTGAAAGTGTAGAGCGCTGTGGGCCTCTGGGAGACTTGCTCACAACAGAGGAAGTGTGGCTTTTGTAGAGTGACACATGTTCTACTGTAGCATGCTAAGCAGACAGCATGCTACTGAGTGCCAAAGATGGAGAGGCTTGTGTTCTGAGTTTCTTCTCTTCCCTTTTGAAAATTCCCTATCGTCTACACCTGTCTGAGCCACACACAGCATATATTCTTTCTGTTTCTGTTTTTCTGACTCCTCTTTGTCTCTTTTTCTCAGAGAGGCCAGGGGCAGAGAGGGGTAGAAGGAACAACTGAGATGGAGCGAAAGAGAGCAAGAGAGAATGAAGCCAAGAGGAAAAGTGAATCGGATGTTTTTCCGTCTCACATCTCAAACCCTGCATGTTTTAGTCCTCTCAACAGGCTCCACAAGCTGGTCTGAAAAATCTTGGCTCCTGTGCGTCTCTCTCTGTGAAAGCTTTCTGCTGTTTACATGTTCCTCACAACTCCGGTATGATTTTACTCTGTAATGAGGCCAAGATAAAAAAAGACAAAGACTCCTTAAGAGTTCATTTAGAACTGAGCCATTCTTTTTCAGTCTGACAAAAGACAGTTCAAGGTTGCACAAAAATGAGGCCTAAAAATATAAAGTCTGTTTCTGTATTGCTGAAAAAATTCCAAATTTTATGACTAAGTGGCTAATCCTGTATTTCTTTTTAAGTCTCTTTGAGCTAATCTGACAGTGGACAGTTACAAAACTGCTCAGGCATAGCTAAAGACCATGCTAATCATTGCAGAGGATTTTCTTTAAAAAAAAAAGCATGTCTGGAAAATACAGTAAACCAGTCAGTCAGTTCTACAGTTTGATCCTCTTTACTTAAATATGCTTGAGAAAGAGAGAGAGAGAGAGAGGTGACAAAAATAGAAAAATCCTACTGAATATGGAAATAAAGCATGAAGGATGTCTGCAACTTTGCTTTGTTTGGCTGATAGTTCAAAGGAAACTCATGTTTTTATGTGATTAATCCATTTTGGGTGAATGTTACCATTGCTAAGACTCAATGTGGTTTATAAAAAGAGTTTTATAAGGTAAACAAATGTTTCTTAGTGCTGTAAATCAGAGAGCTATGAACATGTGCCTCTGCACTGATTATGAAATCTCAACTCTCAAACCAAGAAAATGAGCATTTCAACCATTTAAGCTTTTCTTTGATCTGCCTTCATTCTCTGTATTGACATTTCATGTGAGGAAAATAAAAATGCATCTCAACACTACTTTATTACTGTAAGTTGGGATGGCCAATGTTACAATGTGTTAATGCTATTGTGATCAATTTTATCACAATATGCTTTCCTCAGTCATGGGGATCATCAGTATTTCTAGAAAACTGAAAGACTGCATGAAACCTGCAGTGAGAATGGTAGTGCCAGTAAATTAATTGGGGGGCTTTTTTCACTTTAGCCAAAAGCCTCAGAAGGATGTAACAAATGCACATTTATGCAGTGACAAAACCAGACGTAACAAGTTTATTACCAAACGATATTGAGGTACTCAGTATCACTTATGTGATTTTCATTAAAGAATGTCAGTAAATTATTTAATCTTGAGTTAAAGGCCATATAGAACGCAGCTGCAGTGGACTGTGATTGTGTTACACTGTTGATCTGCTGCTGCTCTAACTGTGCTTAAACTCATCCACTCTGATCAGTGAAGGTGAGTGAAGAAAACAGCATTGTTAACCACTATTTCTTATTTTCATTAACATTCAAAATGCTTATTAAGTGTCACAGTTTTCACAATCATCCTTCAAAATATTTCTTTTGTGCTACCAAAAAATTAATCTGTTAGCACAAATGCGACAGATGCTACCGGGTGCCTGGGCTGAAAGTCTGACAGATGTAGCAATAATTACAACGGGAGGCAGAATTTGTGAGAATTTAGCAGTAAGTTGTAGAGAGACTGCAAACACTTACAACTTTAAATAAGCCATCACTGTTTTGCTGGTGCATTTTGTCCATCTTATGCACAAACTTCAGAAAAATCTTATTTACTGACATATCATGTATTGTGGAAAAGCCTACAAGTATTGTTATACTGCTGCCAAATGTTCCCTCTTACAATACACACAACTGAATTCAAAATTCTACACAAAATTACAGTATTCATTTATAACCTTTTTAAACAGTGAATTATGCAATCCTACATTATAAATGTTTACAACTCTGATGACGGTATCCATTACCATTACCACAAGCCTTTAAGCAGATATGTGCAAATAGCACTGTAATTTCCCCAAAAGATGAACAACTCTAGTCTGTTGCAACATGTCTTCAGATTGTGTGGGAGGGAGAAGTGCAGCAAGGACACACAGGCGTAATGAGCTGCGATGGAATCCGACCTTAAGCAACAAGATGACCGAGTTCTACTAATAGCAGCATATAAAGGGTTTCGGGGGAGAAGAGCGAGAGAATGGAGCACTCAGTAGAGCCAGGAATACACATCCACAAAGACCAGTTGGTAATTGACTTATCCGTGCTCTGCCCACAAATGCATTCATTCGCATCAGCTGCTGTGAGTCTGGACAAGCTTTACAGAATGCTGGCAAACATCCAGTTCATCCTAATGAATTTAGGTTAGACTTTAGATAAATAATGTAGAGTTTCTTGTTTGAGATGCAGGCAAGTCGGAAAAGAGAATGAATTTAGCCCCTGCTAATGTTAGCTTTATTACAGAACTGCTAATGTTCTGTAATAATTGATTGATTGATTACAGAACAGGAAATATACTCAGTCTGTCCTGACAATGTGATCTTCCACCCACATGTAAATAGTAATCATGTGAAATTATTAATGCACCCTAAATATAGGTGTTTTGATTGAGTTATGTGCTACAGTTTCTCACTAAGATTTCAAGTATAGCTTGTCAAACTTTTGTTCCAGCAACAGTTGCTATGAAAGAACACATTTATGAGTGGCACTTGAATAAGTAGATGCTCAATATGTTTATAAAATAACATGAGTTTTTTTTTAGGGAATCACTCTATTTCCAAAAGTTATTTTACAAAATTTAAACGCATTGATTTGCAGCCATAGGTTACATTAGCATAGATTTGTATGTGAAAAGCACAACACTGGGTGATATTACTGCCCATTAACATTTATAAAACACTCCTGCACACAAAAAGACACAATGCAATCCAACAAGACAACCAAGTTTAGCAACAACACCAACTAATGGGTTCTATGTATAGACACATACACATACTGCAGAAATTATGTTTTATATAAGTCATGTAATGATGTAAATATCATTTAAAACATTTTTCTTTGCTTAATATTTTAATCATGAAAGTGACCATACCTAAAGCTTATCATTTTTCCAATCTAACATATGCACATCTCTACATTCTGTTTTTCATGTTCTCAAAACACACCATCACCACCTCCATCACTTTCCTATATCTCAGTCCTATCTATATTCATCAAAAAGGGGTCCAGCTTCATAGCAGAAGCTGTCCAGAACTCCAGTCCAAGTTCTCAGAGATCTCTCCCCTCCGTCAGTCATACAATCTCTTGTTCTATTTCAGCCACAGAGTGACTAGAAAACTAGAAAAATGAAAGTTCAATAATTTAATCTTCCTAAAATCATCTGGCTACAAAATCCAGTTTTAGTAGCATATGTGACATCCCCACAACAAACAAAATAATTAGCACTTTGACAACTTTAGCATTAACTTCCTTCTCATCCTTCCTTGTAGTTTCCCAAATGAGACAAACAAGGGGGTTGAAGGTATTTACTGAAACCTATTTACTAAAAATATCCTGACTGTGCTGTATTTGACTGAATGGAAATGTGTACCATAAGTTAATTTAATTCATATTTGAACTTTAAGTGTTGAGTAGAACCATAGATTGTAATTCATTTTAATGTTTTTATTGCTTTATTAGATTACCCTTGGCATCGCTTACTATACTTATATGCTGTTGAGCGTTCTGTTATAGCAGTAAGTGCTTTGTGTTGTATTCAACAACTGGTCCCAGGTGTGAAGAATCACTTCTTTGCATTCTTTCAGAGTGTGGCACAGAAGAATCACTCTCTCCCTAAAGAACCTTTCAATGGATCTGGTTCCTTAAAGAACAGTTTTGCAAATAAGATGTGCAGATTTTAACTAGAACTATGAACAATTTAGACATCTTCATTTTAGCAGTATAGACCGTTAATCTGCTCTGACCAATCAAAGGAATTCCTGCAAAGACTGTTTAACTAAATGCAAATAACAAAATGGTAGGGCCCTGATAACCTCAATTAATAAATGAAATCATACATTAAATGAAAATTGTATACATAATTGTCTTCTCCTGCAGCTTCACCAAAAGCGTTAAATATATAGCTGGGCCAAAACCTTGAGAAACATATTGGTTGATTTGGCTGGGATAAGCAGCCTCTACAGAGAGAATCCAATCCCTGTTTTGTGCAAATGCTTCAGAGCTGTGCAGTCAGTACACTCAAACAGATAGCTTATATTTTATATTAATAATTAACCCTTAAAAGGCCTGAGCCCAGAGGCATACTTCTATAACCTAAGAATAGCTCAACCAGTTTGCACTGAAGTCCCAGTAGTTATTGTATAATAAGCTTTAGTATGTAATAAGCCTGAGATTTATTTTGGAAGTTTTTTCCATGCTATTAAGACTATGTGCCATCACTGTTCTACTGTATCAAATATATTCAAGTTCAGTGACAATCCATGCTATTAAAAGGCAAAAATACATGAGTTGTTTCCAACACATTCATCTGAACATGGACAAACGTTTCAGAGAAATATAACATTCAACAGTAGAAGTTCGTGCTATCTTTTCCCACTGGGGTGAAGACGTGAAGCACATTAATATGAATATAATATTCATTATTCATGTCTGTCAGTGAGCAGTTTGTGACATAAAGTGGATGGCACGATGGTTATTCAGCTTCTTCTGTAGACTGGTTGAATAAAGCATTTCTTGCTCAGGAAGCAGACATTTTTATTAATAGTCATTAAGACCTAGGTTTGTACGTCTGGAGGCATATGACAAAGCCTTAATGCTGCTATTGCCACAAGGCTGCACATGATTCTGCCCATTTCTCCATTTAGTCTGCATGAGTTGTTCTCAATCCTGGTCCTAAAGTACCATTGCTTTACGTGCACTTTTAAAAATCAAGGTTCCTGAATAGTTCCTGGCTTGGATGTATGCTGACACGAAAAATCTTTAATTGGTGTAGAATTAGGGCTAGTATCATTAATTCATTTTTTCCCAGATATTGATATCAATACTGATGCCTTAATTTTGATAACAATTCCTACACTAATTTTTTTCTTTATTCTTTTGAGTTACAAACCAGAAATGAACGTGCGGTGTTGAGAGATGTAATTACTGACTGCAATGGATTACAGAGTAATTAAGATTACAGACTAATTAAGAAGTGCTGACATTAATAACATGGTGACAGCATCCAATTTAAATCAGTAGTTCTCAAACCAAGCTGGTCCTCAAAAAACGCAAGAAGGGGCACACATTTTATGTTACGCATTGTGAATTGGGTTGCAGCAATATTTGGGCCATCTGGGGGTCTCTGAGTATTGCTCTGAGAATCACTGATTTAGGCAGCCAATCAGCAGTCTGGATGCTTATGAACATAAATGATAAAACTGACTACTCACATACTGAATTTCAATAATGAATGACAAAGAATGTTTTGATTTTTTGAGATAATTCAGTCAGTACCATAAAGGTATTATTTTTTATTCCCATATGAACCTTTATATTATGTGGATTTTAATATAAAAATGTTCTTGGAGTTCTACCCTCTGAAAGATTTCTTTGGTAACCAACAATGGTTCTGCTATGGCATTGCTCTGAAAAAGAACCCTTCTTGGCACGTTGGGTTTTATTAATATAACCAGTTAAACTCAGGAAACGACTGTTAATTATCTGATGAGTTGTAGCAGCAAAATAACTAAAACTTGCTGAGAGCTCCAGGATCGAGACTGAGAATCACTGGTGTAGACTACTGTGTTTACAAGCCATTCCACAGTACCACATATACATTGGTAGAGCACATGTATACAGACTATGTAATGTTGTGAAATGACTTTTATACATGTGTTCTAGTATATAAACTATTTGTTGGAATAGCTTGCAAACATGACAGTGTGCAACGGACATAGAATAGCATTACATTACAAACAGCATAGAGACTGGCTCTATAAATTCAAGCAAAATGTTTTTGTTGGCTTCAGTTTATCCTTTCCTAACATTCTTTGAAGTCATTCATACATTTCAACAATGTGAAGGGCAGCTGGAGGTTTTAAAGTACCTTAAAAATAAAAATAGAAAAGAAATTGTTTCAACAGTGCTGTTATATTAGTATGATGCCCTCTTCCTTTAGGTGGCTTTTCTCTTATATATCTTTCTACCAGAAGATTTATCATAATTGATTGTGAAAGAGATACTGTATCTCTAAGGAACTGCTCTGCACCCTGTGAGTTATAGTGGAAGCAAAAGTAGACTTGGGCTCTTAAATGCAATTCAGGCTGTGGTGAATTGGGTTGCTGTACAAGTGCCAGTCTGGCTCACTGAAACAGCCTGTTAGGTTAATGTTTCTGCACCTTTTAGCAGTGAGCTCTGTTGTGCTTTTGAGGCATCAAACCCAATAGTTCAAATTAGTATATCGCTGTTGTCAGGACAAAACCTCATATCTCAATTTTTGTGTTTTGCGCACATTTTTCAGTTTTTAACATAATTTGAAAATATCTATTACCCTGGACTAAAAGAAATGGCCCAAAATGACTTGGAAAAAAGTCTGGTTCCATTGACTTACATTAAAAGTAAAGGAAGTATTTCCTTCTCCTGTAAAGTTGTCATTTTGGAGATACGAGGTTTTGTTTTGATAGCAGCAATATGACACACATTGCTTAGTTGCTTTGCGGGCATTTGGCGAAAGCTGGGCTACAGATGAAAAGGGCTAGTGAATGTCATAACTGGGAAAGTTATAACTCACGCCATAGACAGGGTTAATTTACTACAACTATCCTATTAGAATCAAATTAACTTTGACTCAGATTAACCTGAATGCATAAAATTACGTGTTAAAATAAATTATAGTATGTTTTTTGAATGTGAATAAAAAGTTCCACACAATTTACTGACTTTATGTAGAGAAGATTTGGACTATTCTCATGGTTTAATGGCTTAGTTGTAACATCACATGACAGTGGTGACATTTTGGCATACGACAAGAAGTACATTATACTTGCATCTGTTTAATTATACTATATCTGCTATATTCCTATCAAAGCCACTTGATGTCAAGGGTGAATATGAGAAGATTTTATCATTGTCTTTTCGTAATGTAATATTTCATACTAATGTCGGTGCCTTCTTCATTTTGTAATTGGTCATGTGTAAACTCTGGGTGCAAATCAGGTTCCTAAAAAGAGTTTTAAGCAATAATCATCATAGCAGGACAGGATGTGTCAGCAACATGCCTCAAAAGGATCAACTAAACACAAGAGATTAAATCTTCTCTTGATAAAACAGATCCCACTTGACCTTTACATTAGCTTGGTGTGGCAATACAACCATGTCTGTTTGGGTTGTAATGGACAAAAAAAAACACAGTGGATGATTTCACCCAAAACCTGGTAGCGCTTCCAAACAGACTTTCATCAGAGAGCTTAAACAATAACAGCAGCACCTGCAGACTGAATAAGTCTGTTCATATGGAGGGGAAACATACCTTTTTTGGTTCTGTGACCAATAAGAATGTAAAGTCATTTTAGGGGAAAAGAGAAAAGAAGAGCAGAACATTTAGACAGCTGTCCAATGCATTTTGATTAGAAAGGATGTCCAGCAGTGTTTCAAATATCAACTCAAGGCTGAATTGCTTCATTTATTTGAATGATTAATTCAGTACTATTGAGGTATTTGACCATGGGTAACACAAATTTACAAAATAGCTAAGACCATTCTGAGTCTAAATTGACTTTGCTGAATATGAATAAAAGCTCATGAAGCAACTGGAAAGACTTTCACAAAGCAAGGATTTTTCAGTTCATCGTCCTGCTGAAAAAAAAAATTAATGTTCACTTTTGCTTTCCTGATGATTTTGTAATGATGCATTATTGCTGATAATAATATTTGTGTCATCCTGACAGGTTAATATCACAATGCAAAGTGAACTAACGATTTAACAGGTGATGGTTTTGAATTCTGGGATCTAAAGGTGTTCCCCAGGAAACTGGTGCCTTCTAATGATGATCTTTAAGAACACACTGATATGGGAATTGTGGGCTGACGCCTGTATCTGATACTGTACGTCTGGGCAGTCTGATGATATGTAGCATTAATGTGGCAAATTACATCACAATATGTCACAAAATAGTTTTCTGAGTATATTATGCATATCATATGTACAGTCTTAGCAAAAAGGGGTCTAAACAGTACCAGAAAGAGTTTGTTAGCTTGTAACAATTGTGGAACCCTTTTTAGTGCTATATACAACCCTTTTCAAAAAGGTTCTATATAGAACCAAATACAGCACATTCCATATCAATCTGAAGAATCTTTCATCTTACAAAGAACTCATTATTCATGCAAAGGGTTCTTTAAGTGTTCATGGTCCATTTTTTTTTCCCCAAACAAGTGTACTTCTACGCTCTTGAAGATGTCAAGCTTACACTAGCAGAAGCCTTTCTTGCGCTTTATACAGTTCCTATATAGTACCATGTACAACACTGTTTCCATCAGTCTGAAGAACGCGTTCACAATCTAAATAACCCCTTAAGCATAGACATTGTTCTTCGAGTGTTCATGGTTCTGTAGAACCATTTAACAGTGCATAACACTGAACAACTGCATGTTCTAAAGAGAGCATCATTAGTACTGTTTAACTGAATTTGCTGCAGCACAATATATATATATATATATATATATATATATATATATATATATATATTGTACTAAATTGATTTGATAGTGTTTTTGGCATGACTAGTTCTTTTTGTCTTTTCCAACTTGTGTCAGAAATAAATTGTGACTTTGTGTAAATTTTGAGATTCTGGAAGTATTGCAACATTTTATTTTGGACATATTGAACACCTCTACAATGCCGATAGATAAACATTTATAAACTGATTTACCTGGACAATCATTCCAAAGAAATCTAATGTTTATTTGTTTATTTAATGTTATAAATTCAGGAAGCTAAATGAAATGCAGCATGATTTAGTGCAGTGACATCACCAAAATGTTCTGCAGTCACGACTTTGTTGTTTGGAAATCATATTTAAATCTAAACATCAGTTGAAAGCCAATTTTGTTAAGCAAATATATTTGCTGTTCCCCATATGACACTGATATTATTGATATTATCTCTAGTAATCACTAAGCCAAATCTAAATTAGGAACTACTAACTATAATTTCTTGAGAGTGATAAAAAGTCTGTCCTGCGATGGACTGGCGACCTGTCTAGGGTGTATCCTGCCTTCCTCCCGACGAATGCTGAGATAGGCTCCAGCACCAACCCCCCCACCCCCCGCGACCCTGAGGGAGAAGCGGCTTAGAAAATGTGTGTGTGTGTGTCTGTGTGTGTGTGTGTGTGTGTGTGTGTGGGATAAAAAGTCATTTCAACATCAAATGTAAGAGTAATATGTGAAATAATCTCAGCAATATGTGAAATAAGAACTGTTACTGGAACATTACAGGCAACTTATAACAGCAACAGTTTGTGAGTCCCGTGGATTTCGTAGGCGATACATGGAAAATGCTGTGGACTGCAGAAGTGGAGGAAAGCTGGAAATAACTGAAATTAAAAAACCCAAGCACTTCCTCAGAAAAGCAAAGCCACACCCTCACTTCCTGTTCAAACTAAACTTATCAGCTCATTTCCTCAGAGATTTAATGCACTGTTCTTTCCCTTTTCTTGAAGAAAAAAAAAATAGAAAGTCATGTAGCTTTTTCTTACCTGTGCAGCCATAAATGAAAGATCCATGTTGCTGAATTCTGCTTAATTTCATCCAGCGAGGAAGTAAAGAGGTGTTTGTATTAGACTGTATTCCCAGAGCAGCTCATTGGGCTGAGTGCGGTTTGAGTTTTGAGAGGGAGAGAGAGAGGGAAAGGGAGAGGGGGAGAGAGAGAGAGAGAGAGAGAGAGAGTGAGAGAGAGAGAGAGAGAGAGAGAGAGAGAGGGAGAGAGAGAGAGAGAGAGAGGGAGAGAGAGAGAGACAGCGCTATTGATCCATAACTAAACCAGCTACGGAGAGAGCTACTGAGAGACCGCAACGAGAGAAAAACAGCACAGAGTGAAGAAAGACAGACTCTCTCTCTCTCTCTCTCTCTCTCTCTCTCTCTCTCTCTCTCTCTCTCTCTCTCTCACTCTTTGTGTGTGTGTGTGTGTGTGTCTCTCTCTCTCCCCACACAGCTGGGTTTTACGTGCTTGCCATGGATAATTTTTCAAATTTACTGGTGGTTATTTAATATTGCTCCAAGATTAGGGAAATTCATTTTTAAAAATGTTGTCTTTGGTGTTGTTTAGTGTTTGATTTTAATCTGCATGATATTCATAGTAAATGAGGTTTTACAATGCAGCTTTAATAGTTAAGGCTATTATGGTGTAGATCAGCTCCAGCGCAGTGGTCTACCTGCACTGTCCACCTGATCCTCAGCTGAAGATGTTAAATAAGTGAACACAGAACATTTTGGGTCAGTTTCCCAGAGTAAGATTAAACAAATTTAAAAGAATTTGCAATGATGAATCTCCATTGATGCCATTGATGCTTATAATAACAATCCTGGAAAATTGGACCTATAAGTCTAATAGATATACATTAGAGGCCATATTTGCACAATTAGTCTGTAACAATACAATTGAATAACATCTCATTGTGTGTGAATATACTCAGATCATAGCCATGATGATAAAAAATGTCCTGTGTGACATGAGGGAACAAACATGCAATAAATGACACCTTTCATAGTTTACCGGACATTGAAAAGAGTGTATATATGTTAACATTGGCATGAATTAAAGATGTAAATGCCTTTGAGTGAGGGATGACATATTCCATCTTCATTTGATTTGACATCTGGGAAGAAAGCGTTGAAGTACTGCTATAGATACCATGAAACATGAATAAACCATGCAGACTTAGATCACCAATAGAGGGTGCGCTACAGAAGCCACCAATCCAGCAGTGCATGCTCCCTGGAAATAATTGTTTGCTGCAAGCGCAAATTGTTTTTTAGGCAATTTAAAAGTAATCTTTAATATATGTGACAGAATCAAATGCATTTTCTTCTGGTGTCTGCAGAGCATAGCATCAGATCTTTCTTAATGCAGCTGAATATTCTTTTGAAAATGTGGTTACTACTGCTACAATAATGCTGTTTTTCACATAATGCAATTTTTTTATTGATGCTAACAGTGGCTCTTTGTGTTATTATGCTGAGTTGTTATGCTATGGTGTACGTTTACTTTTTCATATTGGATTTACTACTTTTAACTGTGCTTAAATAATGACTCTAAAGCTTGTAAGACAAAAATGTAGCATGTCAATGTTTTCCAAAGAAAAACAAGTACCTCCAAAATAGCAGCTTTACAGGAGACAGCAAAAACCTTCTTTGCATTTAAAGTAAGGTAACCCCTTAACATTCCAGGTTTATTTCACACAAAGACTTATTATTCATTAATTACAGGGGCTTCAATGCAAACGAATGGAGCTATTATTAGGTTATAGAAGCATGTGATGGCTTGTTAAGGGGTCAATGTAAAATATTTTAATTCCAAGCACTTTCAGAGCATTCTGCTGGTCAGTTCAATATGAAACTTTCACATAGTGTGAAAGACAGCTGGTTAACTGAAATGATATAGAAAAATGAAAGTAATAGAGTTTTTTTTTGACAGTGACAACATTCTAATGACAGTAAATATTTCAACTTAAAACTTAGCTAAATATTATAAAGGGTAACACTTTGTCTGGAGTGGTCCTTTGTAGATGATTAAAAAACTCTTCACAGATTATCACATCAATAACATAACAATGAAGTAGCAGTGGTGAAGCATCTGAATACATTGAAGTAAATATCTTGTAGATGATCTGTTGATACATTATACATTTAGTAGATGTATTGTTAATATGTTACTTCTATTACGTAAAACCTGAGTTTAGCCAACCTTACCCAACCTAATTAGTGGATCAGATAGATTAAGTTACACTAATCATGATATGAAACTTACACTTATTTTTATGCAATCCATAAACTGGGTACTGTATGCACAGTATACACAGTAGTTTGTAAAGCAAACCTCAACATTTTTCTGAGGTCTGCATTTTTTGGGATATGTTTACTTTAAGCCCTTAGACAAGCATTTGTTTTACAGCACAATAAGAGAGCAGCAACACTGTGTCCAAGTACCTTAAGTAACTTCCAATGTACACAGTGAGATCTTTAGCTATTTAGGTGTCTATCTATAGTAACCACAACCAAAATAGTAGCTTGTAGTTAATAACATTGTACAATCTCTGCTGTGACAACATTGTTCTGTCTCTCACACACACACACACACACACACACACACACACACACACACACACACACACACACGATAGATTTCTTTGTTGTGGCTTTGTTTGCAAAGCCAGACTGTCTATAATTTAATAGGAAAGCAATAATTAATGTTGCACTAAGTTTGTTGAGACATATTATGCACTGCCCTGAATTATGTACTGGTGTGACCATGAGTGGCCCTCAGAGATGAGCATTACTTCTTCCTAACAGCTTCCTGCCTTTTTATACACAAGACAACTTCATCAACTTCATCTGTAATGTGACAAGACACTCACGCAAACAAGACTGCATGGAAAAAAATTCTTTCTAGACATTACAAGTATGTTAATGTCCCTAAAAGTGACGGACCTTTAAGAAAGTTTGGCAAACAATTACATTTACAAAACTTACTCTTTATTCCAAATGTAGCCAAAATCTGTTTGGTGTATGAAAGTTGCTTCTTTAGTTTTGCATACATTGGACACTTGTAGACACCCATTATTTTTATTAATATTACTGAGCTGTTCATTTAAATAGGAATAATACATGTAAATTTACCAATAGATAAAGCCAATCCCTCTTTTGAGAAAGCTGCAGTGAGCTGCAGCTGCTAGCGGAGCACAGCTGGGCAGGCAAAATGAACTCTTTAACTCCATATTACATTTGTAATTGCTACAGCAACTGCTGGACTGGGCTTCAACCACAAGCAGTCATGGCTGTTACTGGCCAGTCTGATGCAATAAGGCTCAACCCCACCAGCCTTTGTGTGACCAATCTATGCCAGGCCCTTTGGCCATCCAGGGCACATGCAGAGTTTGTCTTTTGAGGCATTTTGCAGTGAGTGGTAAGGGTGAAGGGCTAATGGTCAGTGCATCAAGCTGACCTTACTGTGTCCTTACATCATCTCTCATTAGTAGAGTTATCTATCTAACAGGGAAAGGCAGTATTGTACACTCTTTGTGCCTTCCATGGAGCCAGTATATGCTTCGAAACGAAGATGCCAGAATGGAAGCAGCTCCATAGAAGAAACATTTTTGCCTGCAATGGGTTTTTGTAAATCAAATGTCCTTGTGCAAAGAACCTTTTTACTGTTTAAAGAACCTCCACATAATGTAACGGTTCTATACCAGAGGTCTTTCCGCGAAGTGCATATCCAAGGCAAGACCAGCCATTATTTTAAGAGCATATATGTGAGTACAGCCCAGGCATGTACATACGGTCTGGATGAGGGAGAGCCTGTCCTTCTCTGTATCCCCTCCAGGCATAAAAGCAGCGAGCACAGCAGGTTGAACGCCTTGTCCGTCCACCACAAATGCCATTTGTCATCATAGAAGAACAGCATATTGCTTGCAGAAAAATAGGGTAAGACACAGCGCACTGTCCCATCTGTCTCCTGCAGTGTGTTGTAGGACATGTACGATTTTCCTGAAACTTAAACTGTGCACTTAATACAGTGAAGCCGCATTAAAACTGCAAAGCCGTGTGCACCTCTAAAGTGTAACATTGCAACAGTATTGCAGCATTGCATTTTTGGGTGTCTTCACAGAAGCTAAAAGCCTTCTCTTGGCAAAGTACTTTGAATATTTCAGCATATCTAGGGAATACGGGTGTGGTCAACTGCTGTTGATTCAGGTAGCCATCCATTTTAATCAGATGTGGCTCAGTGGTTAAGCGCTCCATGCTCAAAACAAGTGTAATCCAATGGCAAAGCACCAATAGATTTAGACCATCCAAAAGCTGACATTGCACCCTGAAGCAAGCCACATGCATGCCGGCTGAGCTAGTGCATGACATAATGTCAAATAAACATACATAAAAATAAACAGGACAAAATATAAAACAGTGATTTATATTACATAAAATAAAGGTATCATAAAAGGTTGTTTGGAACAATGACATACAGGGGCCACATTTGACTTAAAGAGACACTCAGGGCAATGTAAAATATTTATCCACCATGCTTGTGTTGCAAACATGCCTACTCACATCTTACAGCAGTGCCACAGTAGTTCTAAAGTTAGATTTCCTGGTTTAAAGACTAGGAAAATACACCTGATGATGTATCTTGAAGGTGGAAGAATATGACTACAAAGACTACTTGTCCCACTAGTTGGTTAATCCATCACCTGAATTGTTCCTTTGATGAAAAATGTTTGACAGCTTATTGTGCTGCATCAGCTACAACTAACTAGCACCAGATATGTATTTATTAGTCTGTAGATCAGTGTCTAGCAGTCAGAATATACTGAGAAATGGAGGAATTCCAAATGGCTGTGTCACATATGTGTGTAGTGCATGCTGGGTAGTAGTGAGGGAACAGAGATCGCTGATAACAAGAATTTAATGTCAAACTGATGACGTTCAGAGAAGTAATGCTACACTACAGAATACTACATAATAAAACACTTTCACTGGTCCCTGCCACAGAATATTGACGTAACCATGCTATAAACAGTTCATGGCAGACATCACATACTGTAAGGATTAGTTATTACAGTTAGTTATTGTAGAGCTGTGTATTACTATTAATTATCATATTACAACATTTGATATCATCACAGCAAACTAGAGCACATTTAGCAAAAATGAGCATGTATCTGAAGCTGTAATGGCATCAAGCATAACAGCATTTGTCATAACAATTACATGTAACTGGAACATGATGCTGTTATTTTACTGAACAAAATTTGCCATCACACACAACTCCTGACAATACATGACAACTACCATGATGTGTTTATAGCATGGTTATGTCAATGTTATGTAGCAGGGTTCAAGTGTTATCCAAATAAGATATGAAATGCTTTTCTTAGGCTGGGATTCCTCTATAAAGAATTGTTCAGCTTATGTCTTGAAGGTACCAACTATTGAAAGGTTCTTTATGGAATAAATCGTCTATAGCACAGAACCCTTTCTATCAGTTTTTAGAGTGATTATGTTACTGCATTTACAAATATGTTTGTGGGATTTTGGTACATCACCACTGCAGTGCCAGTCTTCAAAGCGTGCATTTAAATTATGAATACACAATTTTTCACTGGGTTTGACATTCTGTTGCTTCACGCTGTCAATGGTTCTTTAATTTCACACAGTGTTTAAACCACTTTTGCCTATTCAGCAGCCTAAGTATCTGCATCCGTTCACATGTGGAAAATCTGAACCCTGAGGGAACTAATGTGAGCAATTTGTGAATCAGATTAGCCACTGCTCTGACTACAATTATTGCCTGGCATATTTGAGACATGTGCTGAGATTTCTATCAGAGAAAATGGTGGAGGGGGAGTGGTGATGGGCATACAATTAACCTCACACTGTTATCTAAAAGTATTAGTCTGCTATCGTTTTATAATTCAGCCAGCCAGTGCTGAACTTGCTGAATCAACGTCAATCAAGATCATTACAGCACTGCTATACTATTATGTTTCTGGATGTCACTTGATAAATGCTGATGAGGGTGTTGTTTTCTGCTCCAGCTTTATTTAAACTGACTCTAAAATGGTATAATAGAATGTCAAAAGAGTTCAGGATGAACGTTGGATGTAGACTGCAAATTAGCTTCAGAACCATGATGTATGCACCAACATGATTCATCCATGTGGCATCCAGCTCTACTCCATCTAAGACTCATCTGAATAATTCATTTAGGGTAACTGTGCAATATGGATTTTTAGCCATCTTCTGAACTGCATCTACCTTAACATTCAGCTTAGTAATTACACTATCACAACAGACCACTTTACAGTAGCTATAAAGAGCACATATGTATGTCCTCTTGTGTATTTGCAAGAAAAAAAGGATCGTGCTTTCGCATCGCTGGATGACTTCTGCATTCCTTTTAGTGGTGCTAAAAGGGGAGGTGTGTTGCTCTAAATGCTTTTCTTTGCACTTCTTGCACTTACGGTGGTAATTTACAGTTATCTTATCCCTACAGCTTTTTCAGTAGCCCCTAAAATGATACTGGATATATTTTGGATAATACGTCATTCATCAGAGCTATCTTTACATTTACAGCCATCGACTGGAAGCCCAACAGAGCATAATTGGCCTGACTCTGTTAGGGTGGGTAGGGTTGCCCTCCCTCAGCAATCTGCAGGTGTCTGTTGGATGACAGATCAAATTTGACAGTTAGTGTTCTCTTCCAAGTGTGTGCCCATGACATTGTGCCCTAGAAGAAGCAGAGGAAATGGACTAAATTTGACAAAGATATTTTGTTAAAAATAATTGGCTAAAAATAAAAATAAATAATACGATTTTTTTTCTCCATTTTCCATTTTTCACTTGTAGCTCATAAAAAAACAGTATCTCAGAAGTACAAATGACGTTTGATGTTTTTGTTGATTTTTTTAATTCTCTACATTCTCTACAGAGAACACACTTTTGCACATTTGAATGTAAAAGGTAACATATTAAAAACTCACATTTCAATATGTTAAACTCAGTACATAAATAGAAACTTTAAGCTTGGTTGCTATAGAGGATGTAATAACTTATTTTTACATACAAAATCAACAAAATGTGTCATTTGGCTTGGGGTGTTCAAATGTTTGCATATGACTTTATATCATTCATATTCACAAGAAGAGCTATTTTATTATAATGATGAATTTATTGAAAAGCAGATGTGCACATGCAGTTATTGTCAAGTCTTGCTTGTGGAAAGAAAAAAAATGAAATGTTTTTTAAACAGAAAAGACTCAAACCTTAAACAGACTGTACATTTAACCATGGTAAAGTAGTATAGCAAAAAGAAAAACCCCTCTAAGTGTTCATTTGATATTTTTCAGCTTATTTGCATTGTTAAAATCACACCTAATATCTCACCTTGCACCCTCAATGACCTGACCTATCTCTTCCTATTGCAGGCTGTTCTCTGATATAACACCAGCCTGCTTACTTGGAGAGACGACCTGTGTTCTCATGGCACATTCCATTGCAGCTTTAAGAGTCTGCACAGCCGCTGGCTTCATCTGAAGTGACAGCTGATGTCTGTTGAATGTGCTAGAGCGTGATGACTTGGGCAGGTGGCTGTGATAAAAGTGATATCCAATTCACAGTGTCCCTGTACTGTATGCATTTCTCTGGTCATTCTAGTGCTCTTCTCCTAAATGGAGACATTTTTGTTCAGTCAGGCTAAAAATAAGGGATTGATGCAAGTTAGACAACATTCCTCAAAAAAGCAGTATAATGTGAGTTTTTAGACCATCAACCTTAAATTCCTTCAATTGCACTACACAGGCACAACCATGCATGAACATGCCATGTTTTATAAAGACTACTTGTCAAAATCAGTTTTAGTTTCTTGGTAGGTGATACTGTGCTTTCTTTGTAAGCCTAGTCAATGCCTTGCACGTGTGCACAAAGTAGAAGACAAGAACGCCATGTTTCTGAATAGATTTCCCAGTGATTTCCATTTTCAGTCCCAGGTCATGAGAGAAATAAAGAGGATTTAGCCATTTCCTCATTCAGAGACAGATGGCTTCACAAAATTTCCTGACATTATTAGTGAGAAACCCCTCAGTGCTTGCTGCATATCATTTCAGTGTGAATAAATGAATGTGATCAAGTGAACATGTGACTTTTTATTCCACATCCCTTGGTTGCCTGTTTTGTATTATAACTAATTTTTGCAAGGAAATGGTTCCAGCTCAGCTCAGCTACAATTTCCCACTTACATTTCATGCTCAGTTACATTTTCTGCAGTCTTGGCCATTTCTTTCTGTTTATTTTTACTTGTAAGAATATTTTTACTCTTAACATTCAAGAAAAATGACTTTGCATATGTACCAATCTCTAAACTTGTGGACTACTTAAAAGCTATTCCATTTCAGCATGGCTGCCTATAAGCTGTAATAGATGGAGTGATTTATGATATCTGTCTGCAGCTGCCTGTTGGAGCATCAAACATGTCTGAGATTGAATAGAGCTGCTACTGGAGCTACCTGATAATAAGCCTCAGGTGGATTCATACACTTGTCAGTTGAATTTTGGGTTGTGTGTTAATTTATGCATTGAGGTGAACATATATCTATAACATATATTCATCCCTTATCCTCAAATGAACTGATTTCCAAAATATCCTTTTATTTGACACAAACATGAATGTGCCTTTCACACAGATACTCATAAAAAATACAAGTCCCTAATGATGTTCTTTTACTTGGAACCTGTTACATAACATTGACATAGCCAGTCCTACCTAATACACTACATAAGCAGCTGCTTAGGGCTTTGTGGCAGACAGGGGCCCCCTAACTACTTATTACTGTACTATTACATTGTCTAAGATGCTTGAGTGAGGGGGGAAAAGGAGCTGGTTAAATATGATTAAAAAAATAATGTACACATCTGGAGCCAAAAATTGGAGAAGAAGAAGAGACTGGGAGAAAAAGCGAAAAGGTAAAGTTTTTTTTAAATTTTTTACATTTATTTTGTGGTGTTAACATTAAGTCTGTAGTTGAACTGGTAGCAGATCTGGGATCTGTTTGATGAAGCTGGTTCGTCTTAGACAGGCTTTTTGATTAATCTTCAGCTTCACAAAAGCTAATAAACACAGACATGATTAATATCCCTTTATATGGTGTTGGGATCTGTATGACCTATTTTCAGTGTTTACCAAGAGACAAAATGATGCGATTTATTATTATTTCAACCTAAGATTCTTTGGTCTTTGCTCATTTTCAGTAAAGAACACAAAAAAATAACACATTTTCAATGTCTTCACTCAGCCCCTACACATTTATATTACACATGTGCTGTAGGGGTGAACCCGTGGGGAATAAAAGTGTGGAAATGCTGTGTCCTTCATTCTGTTCTTCTCCAACTTGACCTGCTGTTAGTGTGTGTGTGTGTGTTTGTATATGTGTGCATGTGTGTGAGGGTGGACAACATGAACAGGCTGCTGATTGGCTACAGCTGCTAAAGATGAACCCTAGACTGGCTACTTGTGATGTTTTAAAGCTCTATTTGTACATAAATTGTTATGGCTGTATTGATTTAAGAAAACAAAAAAAAAAAAACAATAATGCGGTGGGTCCACCAGACCACTGTGAGTAACAAAAACATCAGCACCACACAAGGGTTAACTTGCTATACTACAGGTATTAACAACTTTCAGTGTTAATCCAGGTTGGAAAATGATAGATTTTTGGGTGACGTGATATAGCATGTTATAACAACTGACTGTAGCTTAGTGTATATCACGGTGACATAATGCTGATGATGCCAAACATCAGCTAGAGGAGTATAAAGCCCCCTTCCAGCATTGTGCTGTACAGCACTGGAACTATGTCTCTGAATTGATGGAGCACCGTTAAACATCTTTGGGATGAATTAGAGTGATTCAGAACTAATCATCCTACATCAGTACACAACCTCACTAATGCTCTTGTGGCTGAATGCATTAAAATCTTCACAGTGATGTTCCAAAATCTAGTTAAAGCCTTGCCAGAAGAGTAGAGTTTGTTACTGCTGTAACTCCCTTTTCATACCCTTGATTTCAGTAGAAACACTAGATAACCAGGTGTCCAAAAATGGTCGAAAATTTAGTGTCATGACAACATACGCCATCTGCCATGACAGGGTTACGTCACGGTTGCGTAGAAGGGTTAAAGTTAAGGATTTTTCTTTGCCTTTCAATACATACCACAAACCATGTAGCGGCCTTTATTTTTAAGAGTGTACGAACTACGAAGTTTGTGAAGTTGTCTAGTGCAGCAGACAGAGAGAGAGAGAGAGAGAGAGAGAGAGAGAGAACAATCACAAAAGCTACTTGTAAGCGCAGAGTGTAAGAGAAGCCAAAGTAGTACCGTGTAATGTCTTCATATTTAATGTGCCAAGCATGGCGGAGTTTGGTTGATGGGGGGAAACGATAGCGTGCCCTGTGATAGAGCAGCTGCTTTTAGCCTCACTGCAAAAGTTCCGGTATGCACTTCTTATGTTTGCTGCACTGGTGCATAAAAAACGTGTCGCCAAATGAATGTGGCCAAGCACTCTCAGAAAAACTTACATGCACTAACGCAGCACTTCCACAGCAATCCGTGTCATTCTCACTGTCACCGGGGGGAGGAAGAGCTCGCTGATGGAACAGCCGACCTGTGTACTGTGTACTCTCTGTTCTTATAGTTGATCAGTTAGTTTAACCTAAAGCATAATACTAACCTTGTGTGTATGCTGAGTTAATGTACTGTTTTTAAAAAAGACAACAACACTGGATTTGCCAGTTTTTCAACTCCATAGCCAAAGTTGTATAAAATATGAATCCACGGGGGTTAAATATTGATTTTGTGCTTTTTTTATCACTCAAAATGCACAATGCAGACAGTCTGATTTAATCATGTTGTGATTCAGTGGGAGAGAGCAATTCACTTGCCAAGGAGCAATGGTAAGTGGTCCCTAAAAGGCTGTCACTGTTTGTTTAGAGAGGTCACTCTGATAAGGTCAGCCACACCCTTCCCTCACTCAGGGCTGCCCATGTATCCACTCAGCGGTGATGCAGACTCCTAGACAGGCCGTATAACTTTCATCCACATGAAAATGGCTTTATCAGAGGCGGGTGCTTTTGAGAACGGGCTGATGATTTAAGATGTGCTATACAAAGATCATAAAGTATAACCATAAGAATGCGAATGGCAGATTTAAGGCTAGGCCAATAGAATGATTAAATGCTTTTAGAGCATAAATTATGCATGAAGACAAGAAAGCAAAATTCATTAGCACTTAATTCCAGAAGATGGCAGAGTTTACATGTGGCTAATGGGCTCCATTGTCCCAGCTCATTTTTGTCAGGGCCCAGCGAGACGGAGTGCACACTGTGCATAAATGTGCACCTCTCTGCTCTGGCAAGTGCCTGAATTGAACTGGGTTCAGTGTCTTTACAAAGGAAAATAAGAAGGCAAAACATCCTTAACTTCTCATGTAAGTTCATGTAAAGAGGTTTTATTCCAAGCAATTCTGGAGTGTTTCTATTAGTCTATTGATCACGAAATGTTCACACAATGTAAAGGGCAGCTGCTGAGCTCAAATTAGCCAGAAAACTAAAAAAAACTAAAAACATGAAGATACTTTTCTTCTGGAGAGTGGTGGTGTATAATAACAACCTGTGGAAATAAACAGGCTTCATATTATTGCATTTACAAAAAATTTGACCAGAATAGAAATTGATTGAGAAAGGAGTGATGGCTGAATAGCGAATACACAGTTCTAAATGTGTTTATTAAATTATTTCATCATATCAAATACAGCTTGGATAGGAGTGCTTCCTGGATCTAGTTTGTTTGAGGTTTTATGGACAAGATAATTAAAACCATCAAGCAACCCAAAAACCTCCAAGGCACTCTCCTTTTTAAAACAATCAAAAAGAATTTGTCGTGGCAACCTTTAAAAACTCTGATGTATTGATAAACAAGTTTTTGAAAAAGTAGTGATGGCTGAGTAAAGACTACACTGTCCTAAATATATTTATTAACCTATTTCATTATATGTTTGTATGTATATAGATGTTTCATGAAAATTATTTCTTTTTATTTGTCTTTATGAACTCTTACCTTTTTAAACACATACTTTACTCCCACTTTTGCTAAACTCACCATACTAGAAAATGTAAAAGTATTAATAAATAGCAACACTGCATATCCCAATAACAAAATTCAATGTGGTGCAACACTGATGTTGAGCTTATTACTTACAAACATTCCACTACTGAGAAGTCACCTCTGAAAAGAACTCAGTAAGAGATGAATCACTAACATTGATTTATCAGTCCACTCTGGCTTTGCCAAGAACTTCAGTATCCTAATAAACAAACATTGATGGGGTTTCCTTTAAATAATGTTTCAATTTAGTGGAAAAGGGTTATGTAAGCTGAACCTTCTGTCTGCAAAAAAAACCTAAATAAATATTTCCCATTATAACACTTTCATTATACAGTAGTCATGTCATTGAAGTAATAATGACATTACTTTGAGCTTCATTTGTATTATTGCCATGTTTATTCTGAACTGTTTATTTGAACAATCACATCAAGTGAGGACCACTGTTTTGCAATTGAAAGGATGTCTCAATTGAAGTTTTCTCCACTAGAGGTCAGCAGTAGGTTACTTATCAAAGTCCACACTATCCATCCATCCATCCATCCATCCATCCATTTTCTAAGCCGCTTCTCCGTCAGGGTCGTGGGGGGAGCTGGAGCCTATCCCAGCAGTCTTCGGGCGGAAGGCAGGATACACCCTGGACAGGTCGCCAGTCCATCGCAGGGCAGACAGACACAGACAGTCACTCACACACTCACACCTAGGGGCAATTTAGCATGTCCAGTTGGCCTGACTGCATGTCTTTGGACTGTGGGAGGAAACCGGAGAACCTGGAGGAAACCCACGCAGACACGATGAGAACATGCAAACTCCACACAGAGAGAACCCTGGTCGCCCGCCCGGGGAATCAAACCCAGGCCCTCCTTAAAGTCCACACTATTTTATTCTATTTTCTGGCTGATGTGAAGAGCCACTTTGTTACAGTAGTTTTTCCAACATGGCTGTCTGAGAATCTTCACTGATGCTTTATACTTCTTCCAGAACCCTTGTGTTTAGTACCCATTCGTTTGTCTGGTAATCAACAAATACCTGTTTACGTAGGATAAGCTGTGTTGTTTCCCCACATATGGGTGGAGATTATTCTTATCCTCATACAGCCAGCTGTTTGTGTGCATGTTATCTGTTTCAAAAAGGAAATGCATGTTGAATATGATGAATACATACACGTCATTTAGTGATTAATAGTCTTGTTCCCCAGGCCTACTTTGAATACATTTAACACAGAGGATGTCCTTCTTCTCCTGCCTGCATATGACAGTGGCTCTACTTGACTTATTCATCATCTTCTGAGTGAAAAATGAAATATTGATTTCCATAAACAACCAGTCAGATCAACAATGAGCAATAAGTGTGGTAAATGGTCCAGTAGAGGGCAGCATATTACAAAATAATCTTCTCCTTTACAGGTCTGTTTTTTTTTTGTTGTTTTTTTTACCCTCTTGGGACTGTTTACTGCCTGTGCCAGCAACGCTTGGGAAAACTGGACTCGTCCACAAGGCTGTGAAATCGCTTTGACAGATCAAAGTAAGACATTCTCTGTCCTCCTCGCCTCTGTCTTCCAATGTCTCTGTACCTCCAAATCTGACACATGAAAAAATATGAGATTTTCAATAGAGCTGTGGGATTTTCAATATGGAAGAGAACAATCTTCTTTGCTTTCCTATTGAGAGACAGTATTTCAGTACTCGCTGACCTCATTGCAGAATGGTCTGTGGCCAAGTTAAGAAAAAAAATAACAATTTGGTCACATCTTAAAGGGCCCATATCATGGAAAACCAAACGCTTTCTGGAGGAAAAAGGGTTTGATGAGTTGACTCCTGAGTCTGTATTTTCTGTATATAGAAACTAATCTGCAAAAACAGCATGTTTTGAATGAATCACCTTTGTGATGTCACAAAAACTTGCACATTTACATATTTCCCTCCTTGATCAGCCTACAGCAGTTTAGCCCCACCCATTCACATTTTAGTCATTCAGAATGTTTCAGCCTGGACTGCTTTTTAATAAGGCTCAACAGATGCCAGGGAAAATGTGCATATATCACTTTTAAAGGCACATTGTCAAAACAGTCCATTTATAGCCTATTTAAGAGACTGTAAGAAAGCTTTTGGATACATTAAATCACAAAGATGTCATGCACTTCAGAGAAAAACTAAAATGCAACAAAATGGTAGGATATGGGCCCTTTAATAATGCTACATGCCATCATTTATGATTGACTTGACTGGTGTGAATAAAGGTCCAGCATGCATTTCCATTATCACTTAGAGGTACTCTTGTGGATTTCCATTTCAGTCAAATAACCATTATATGGTAAAAAAGCAAAAATATATCATTAAATCTTTTACCCAGCAAGGTAAAAGGTGATTCAGTGAATATTTCGACTCAGGCCTGGATCATCAAGTTATTGGTCCTTGGGCACAAATGTTTGATGGGTCCCTACCTGGTTACTTTTTTTTTTTTGGCAGTCAGTTTTTTTTTTTTGTTATATCACAGCAGGTTATATGAGGGCTATGTAGCACCACAATAGTAGTATTAATCACAGTGTTGGGCATGTCACCTCTATGAAATCATGTTTTTTCTAATTAAGTCAAAACAATAGCAAGATTATGCAAACATTACTGAACATACACTGGAAAAATGGCTCATCACGTCTACCTAAAAAATTACTTCATGTGGTAGATCTGATGAGCCATTTTCTACAGTGTAACACCAATAAGCAATTTAACATTTCCTGCTAAAGCATATGTCCGCATGTCACAAGCCAAACATTTATCTCAATAAAGATGAAAATTTTAAATTGGACAGCAGAAATTTACATAATAAAGATGGATAAAAGAAACAAACTTAAAAACCCAAACCATCAAGTATCCTGGGCTAAAGCATACTGCCGCAGTGGGTGTCAAAAATGTTTTGTTTTTTTTAATCTTACCTCTGATGTATTTATGCACAGAAGTAGACAATTCACAGATCACTACACTGTAAAATGGTTCATAAATTCAACCAAAAAACTTGGTAACAAGCTATTGAATTAGCTTCATTTAACTCGAAAATAATGGTGAAAAAGAATAGTTCATTCATTCAATTAAAAGTGAAGGTATTCAGTATTAGACTGACTAAAAGGAAATTAGGTCATGTTTTAGGCTGAACTGATGAACATTTTTTCACAGTTTACTAAGAAGGACAGTGCAACTTTTTTCTTTAGCTTAGACAGCTGATGGGATTAGATGGGAACCTAGATGGGAACTTCAAATTTAAAGTAGATTCAAAGAAATGCTGGCTCACTGCTGAAAAAATGAAAGCTAATGGTGTATTGGTGGATAGATGTAGAGAGACGTAACACAATGACAAATTTGATATTAGTTTATTTTTTCTCCGTGTCACGCTGGTAAAGCTCCATGAGAGTCGAAAATGCTATTTAGATTTTGTCTGACTTACTCACAGGGAACCCTTAGTGGCTGAAGCCCCTGGGCATGTGCCCATAAATCCAATGGGATGATCGGGGCCTGACTGGACTGTATTTATCCCTTCAAGCACATTCTTCCTTAGCTTTGTAATTGTTTAAGTGAGGTACCCCGCAGGTCACATAATTGGGCTTGCTGTGCTTCTTGGTGTAGATTAGACTCTGATTGAGTCATAAGCAAGAAAAGCAGTAGGGCTCTTGCAAGCAGACACTTATCCACCATTGATTTTTCCTTGTAGAGAAACTCCAACTCAGGAGTTCACTTGCTGAGAAATCACTCCTCCTCTAAGCAGGTTTCTTACGCATTGTGATTCTGTGCTGAGAGCTATGTCCTAGGCTGAATCTTGCTTTGCTTAAACCATCTCCTCCAGCCTGTAATCAGCTCCTGTGTACAATATGACCCCACATTATGGACTAATGAGTTTCACATGTTCTGTTGAGGCTTATTTTAAGTCAGAAGATTGGATGTTGCTTAATGCTGTTGTGGGCTATAAGATCTGGCTATAAGAGATTGCATGAGCTGTTACTTGCTTAGAAAATCTAACCTGAGATCCATTGTCAGAATCAGAATTACTTTATTTTACCAAGTAGATTACACATACAAAGAATTTGTCTTGGTGAGTGCACACATACATGACATGTAACATACTAAACTAAACAGACAAGCAAACAGACTGTTAACAAATATTTAGCTAAAGGAAGATTAAAATAAACATATAATAAATAGAATAATGAATGAATAATAAAGAGCCAATGCAGAGCTAAAGAGAAGTGTGAATGTCTATACATCTGCAGATAATAATACCCACACATATAATCTAATGTTTGATGACATATACTATAAAAACAATATACAGTTTACAAACACTGTCTGTTTTAGAACCATCCTCACAAAAAAACAGCAAAAATAATAGAAATCAGTGAATCAAGCTACCCATGGTTCATCTACAAATGCCTAAGCTTACGTTCATGTGCCATTGTAAATTTCTCTAAATAAAGGCATTAAACATCCAAAGATGAAGCCTGTTTTATGTGTTGCTTTGTCTACATCACCAGTGTAAGCATCTGTAAATATGTAAATGTAAGAATAAAGTTATGAAGGTTTGAATGTTTTGCTTCAATTAAAAAGATTTTCTACTGTAAGAAGAACTTACAGTACAAGGAGTAAATTGAAATGTATTGCAATATGTAGTATAAAAATACAACAAATTTCACATATCACAAATCTTTAAATAGCATAACAGAATTGTGTCATTGCTCAAGTACCCTGATGATATTGTATCACGTGGCCTATAGTGACTCCCATAGTAATTTTATATCAATATTAAATCCATAGAACTGTGTAGATCCTACTTCTGTGCAGTACCTGAATGATAGAGGTATCTGATAGAATTTGAGATATGAGCAGATTGGTTTATTTGAAAATGTATGTCATAGACATACACATAGACATACATGCTATGTGTTCCTATTTGTCATGCTTTGCCAGGTTTAATTCAAATTTTTTGTGTTTACAGACTTCATGAAGAACCCTTTAGTGTGAGAGGAGTTCTCTATTAATAAACCTGACTGTTTTATTATTACTATTATTATTATTATTATTATTATTATTAAAACTACACAAAAGCTCTTAATCATCATGTGCTGCCCAACCCTGGACAATTATTAACATAATTAATCATTGTCCAAATGTCAAGCACATTAAATGAGCTTCCCTGTGATTATGCGAGTGTCTTTCATCCTTCTGTCTTTGCAGTGGACAGTGTAATGTAGTCAAGGTCACTCTAATGGATACATCTCAGAGAGAGGCAGATGCATGTGATGAGGGTGCCATATCTGCTTTCCCTGCTTGAACTGTCATCATCACTCAAAGCTTTTTTAAATTCTCTTGTGACAAAGCCACATTGTGTTTTTTTTTTCAAGATATTCTTCTTAACACAGACAGATGTTTGTGTTAGGTTGTATGAACCCAATTAGGAAAAAGTTGGGACGGTGGGTAAAATGCAAATTAAAACAGAAAGCAGTGATCTGCTTATTCATTTTGACCTTTGTTTAAATCAAAACAGTACAAAGACAAGATGCTGCAAATATCAAAACTGATTTCTGCAACATGTTCTAAAACAGTTGAGACAGGGGCAATTTAAGAGTAGGAACATCAACAGGTGATATAGTCATGCTTGCGTATAGAAGGAGCTTCCAGGAAAGGCCAAGTGCTTTCGAGTGAGGATGGGTGAACATTCGCCAATTTGCTAAAAATGTCAACTATTTAATGATAATAATAATAGGATTTTTGTATTTCACCAAATACAGTGCAGTATATCATCAATATCATCAAAAGATTCAATGCATGGATAGAACTCTATGTGTAAAAGGAAAGACTGAAAGCCAATATTAAGTGCCTGCGACCGTTGACACCTCAGACAACACTGCACTGAAAATCAACATGTTTGTGTAATGAATATAATCACATTGCTTCAGAAAACACAGATCATGACACAGGAGGACAAGCAGCTTAGAAGATGAATGTATTAAGAAATAAATGGTTCCAGGAATACTTTAGAAAAGCTTTGTCAGTTAACACAGTAGAAATGCTACAAATTCAAGGCTCTACTTTGCAAAGCAGAAGCCACATGTCAAAAACATCCAGAAATGCCACTGACTTCTCTGGGCTAAATCTCATCTGAGATCAACTGATGCATAGTGGATATGTGTGCTGTGGTCTAATGAGTCCAGTTTTAAAATTGTTTTTGGAAGTAACAGACATTGTGTTCTCTTGACCAAAGAGGAAAAGGACCATCTCAATTGTTACCAACACAAAGTTCAAAATAAAAATAAGATTGGATAAACAAGATTTTTACCAGTGGGCAAACAAGCAAACAAACACAACATAACAAATAAACATGAAAGAATTCCCTGAGGTCTTGTAAATTTGAGTTTAATAAAAGTGACTGATTACTGAAGGAGACAGACAGGGCTGAAGAAGCAGAGCTGATGGAGATTAGTGATCAAGAAGAAAGCGAGATAGAGTTGTTTAGGCTTTTACTTAAAACTGATGCAAAATCACACTTTTTCTGGTTGCACCAAGTGAGACTGAACTGATCTGTAATCTGTTTATCTGAGTAACATATTCAGGGCCTTGTAGTTTATCTAAGGAGGAGACAGCATTGCATGAATTCAGTACCTTTGCTTGATCTGTGGCTGTTGTAAGTGGAAGGATGTAGTGCTTAAGTCATACTACCTCTGTGCTTAATACAATTACCAACTAAAAAGAGGCAGATCTATTGTGTGCCAATTTGACCAAACAGCCATTTCTGATACATTTTCTGCCTGTTGCTACTGTAAATGTTCATAATTAACTCAGAACAAAAGTTTAAGCATTTAATTACATGTTCTATAATTTGTTGTGAACGATAATAAAAGATTCTATTAAGCAGTCTACAAGTAGTCTATGTGCAGCAAGTGACAGAGATGCATTTCATCTACAAAAGTTATTGCTATTTTTCAGGTGTTTAATCATTACAGCTTATACTACAATCGACCTTATAAGACCTTATACTCCTTAATGAGATAGGTCTGTTAGACTGAAGGTGACCTCTTTCCTCCCAACATCCAAAAGTACAAAACAGAAGTGTAAGATCCAGTGAAACTTGTTAGTCAGATTTTCTTGATCCTCTTCCCTTCTTATTCCTTTTTTGGCTGTGGTATATGTTAGAATCAGGATTTGTCATGGGTGTCAGCATTGCTCTAGTTTAGATCACAGGATTTATTTCAACGCTTGAATAGATGTTGAGGGCAGTAGAAATGTGTGCACTCCCTGTGAAATTTATGAGAGATGCATGGCTCTCTGAGAAACCATTTCACTCTGTTAACTCTCCCAGACAAAGTCATCGGCCAACCTGTAATATGCTTCTGATGGAACCGGCTATACCGGCTCTCAGGTAGAGAGCACACTGTAAAAAACATGCTCTATTGGGTACGCCTTGTTAGGTGGAGGCTGAGTGCACTTTGATTTAAAAACTCTCAGTCTGAAACTCTAAAACAGGGTCACTATAAACTCTGATTACTCATCGAGCAGATTGTGTCAAAGAATATTCACAAGAGAAATGCAATATGTATGCTGCAATATCTGTTTTGAGCAAAGTAGCCATGTCTATACAGAAACCCTCCAGATTGTCAGCTGTATAAGGTCTGTGAGATTAGCCCAAATACTGTTCGTACACATTTGCATAAGTGCTTTGGCAAAGGAAGATTTAAAAATAGAAGTGAATAGAAACTAGCATGCCAATCTGCTTGCATTTGAGTAGTTAAGAGACTAATTACCACAGACAGCAGACTACGGAGATGAGCTGTGAATGGATGCTGAGTTATAGAGATGATAAAGCTCCAGTTGTCAATCAAATGGAATAAAGCTGGTTTTCATTGTTTTCCTTTATCCACTATAAGGTTTAAATTAACTCAACAGCTGATATCTGTTCTTCCTTTAAGGGATGGGTCATGTAAAAATGCATTTCTTGCAGATATTAAATGTTCTTTATATTTATTTTGAGGTTGTTTTTGACATTATTACATATTTGGTGTGCTTTATTGTACATGAACTAGTGGCATTGCTTCATCTTGCCCAAATTATTACAGTCTAAAATGTGACAAATGCCATTTTACCCTTTTTTAAATGCCATATATTTAGGAACAGTATTCTGATTATTTTTCCTTAGTAATTCAGACAGTAGACCCAATGAATTGGAACAGCTCCAATCCAGTTTACTGTAATATTTAATAACCAGAAGCAGCAAAGTAGAAGTAAAAATGTGATAACTGTTGTTTTACAGGTCAGCGATGATATATTGTTTTTTTTTTCTTCCTTCTTCTCTTTTTTTAGAAATTTGTTTTGCTATTCATCTCAGAGTGTTGAGACAGTGTCATGCCAACAGCGCAGAGCCACTGAGGAGCAATTTTGCTAATCTTGTCCTGTTTACGATTTCATTGATTAAGTTTGCCTTGAAACAAATTGCAAATTGACAGAGTCTGTTCAAATACCTGAATAACCCAAAGTCAATTAACTTTTGCAAATGAGACTGACAAAAGTAACAGTGAAGTGCCAACTTGAATCAACCTGCTCATAAACTGTGCAATATGATGCCTAAATTGTGTTTGGCATCTTTTTACATGGTGTGAGGCCACATCTCTCACAATATTTGTCTGTTAGAACAACAATATTAGAGAAAAATATCAGAAAAAAGCAGTTATTTTTGTATTATATAACATTTAATACAAATTAACACATTTTTTGGTTAGTAGTTACTTACCACTTGCAGTTGTCGGCTAAATTTGATCACCCTCAGTCAAATCACATTTTATTGATCTTCTAACACATCCTCTTCAGAGAACACAAATACATGTAAAGTTTTGCTGTGCTTCTAGTTATTTCCTAGTGTAACATGTTGGAAAAAATATAATGTGCCATCATGTATACGCAGGCCACATTTTGTGTTTATTTCCACTTAGAAAATCAGCAAAACATAATTTGACCAGGGTGCCAAAACTTTTGCATATGGCTGCTTAATATTTAATATACAATACAGTGAAAAGAGGAGGTGGCCGCTCTTTATTTATTTAATTTATTAAAGGATATAGAGAGAATGGGCTTGATAGGATGCCAAAATTGTCACCGTCAGATAAACTTAATGTTTTCATCTTTGAGAGAGAGGAGAAAATCAAAACATCCACAGGTGATTCTGTCCATCCTTCCACTGTGAGAAGACAGCTCAGTCTGAAAGGAAGTGTAGCTGTCAAAAAGCCCTTACTGAGAAAAGAATAAAGATTGTAGATGGAAAAAAGAAGCTGCTGAGGTTCTCAGAACAACAGACTGGATCAGGATGAGCAGAAAATGCTACCAGCTTCTAAAACTGAACTTTGTAGGTTTGTAAAAATATCCCTTCATATTAATTTCTTTGAAGTCAGAGGAAGAGAATGGAATGCAAGTTGAAGAATGGAGCTGTAATAAGTATGGACATACTAAATATGAAAAAGCATAATGTTGTATGCAGTTGTTAAAGTTTCTACTGCATATAAGCTTTTGTGTTGTTTGCTTTTTTCCTTGACACTGAAAAATGAATAACTTATACAAGACTGCTATTGAATGAAGGGGGGTCTCTAACTTTTGCACAGTGCTGTTTTAATATTCAATGCGTTCTTGTGAGAAAGTTTCACATTCAAATTAATCGTTGGTCTACATGCGTGTCATTGTGTAAAATCAGTGTAACTGTGCATATCTGTTTTAAAATCAGTGTAGTTGTGCACATAAGCATGAAAACTGTTGCTTATATGCACTCATAGTTTTGGCTTCTGTGCTTTCATTGGTAACATGAGAAAATAGGTAAGTGAAGCATTTAACAGAGAATATCAGATTCAAAGAAGGAGCCATTCACAAAACCATAGTTACCTACAACTCTAAAAGGCTGGCTATTTTGTTTGCTGTTGTAATTCAGTTTTATCACAGATCATAAACATCCTCGGAGTGGCTTCTACTTTAAAGGAATTTTTTGAGTAGGTGTTTTTTATGTTTTTGGGTAAGTACAGGAACATTGACTATATGTAACAGATGCAGCAGAGAAATGCTGGGATATTATTGTGAGTTTGATCATACACTGAAAAATATTTGACGGTATGTTACAGTAAATTACTGGGAACCAGTTGCATTCATTTCAGAGTTATTTACCATGTATCATGTTAACAGTAAATACCAGTAAAATAACTGTAATTTCACAGTCATCTGAACCACAAAATTAGTTGATGTAGCAGCATGCTGCTGAGTTAATGCAGTCTTGCAGCAATTTTATATATCAACCTGGGCTTCCAACATGTCAGTGGGATGAAAAAATAGCTGATATGAAGTCTCCACATGCTTACTGATCATATACAGAAACAAAAAATACAAAACATTAACATGGCTTGTTTATAAAATGATGAATACACAATGGAAAATTGCTAATATCAGAATTTTACTGCTTGTCTGTTAAGAGTGGCTGTTATGCCACTTTTTCTAAGAACTATTCAAAAATAGTGGTAATTTTTAGTGTAAGATAACAGTCAGAATAACAAGTTAGGCTTAGTTTGTAAGCTTGGACACAAAGCAGAAATGGCAATTAACAACACATCCCTCTCAGTTACAAGGCAAGCATGTAAATAAACGCAACATACATAATAGTATATTTTAAAACTGCTTTACAGACATAGAACCTAAATTCACAAAAACAAATGATCACCATTATTATGTGCATTTATTTTAATGTTTATTATTATTATTATTATTATTATTATTATTATTATAGCAAAATACTGTTTGTCAGAATAACTAGTTAAACTAGTGAAACTATTGAATTATAATAAAAGGCAGAACTTCTATCTGACTGCCTGACTGTAATTTTACAGATTTGTATCACCATCGGGAAAACATACTTGCGCTGTTAATTAATACGCTTTTCTGGCAACCGTGCTGCTGGATGTTTCACCATTTCTTACCTTTTCCTTAAAGTGTAGTGTTAAAACTGATTCAAACCAATGCTTCAAACTGATGCTTACTGAGTGAGCTTATGTAATGGAGACATTGTTTAATTAGGGCTACAACTGAGTCCCTTCAAAAAAAAAGCATAAATTTCCCACTCTTTTTAACACCCTTTTTTGGTTTTCTATTGTATTTTGTGCAACCTTTTACATTAAAAACCAAAACAATGCTTTATTTTTGTTTTAGAGACCACTTTATTTTAAATCCAGGGCATCAAACAATGTCATTGCATGACTGTATGATTTTTGCAAAACATGTTGGTTGCAGGGGCTCAATTGTCCTTTCATACCAAGCAACTGTGGAAATTAATTGTATTAAAGGGTCTAAAGTTAAAAAAAAGGGAACAACCCTCTTCATTTCCTCAAGTTGACCACTATTAATCACTCATGGAGAGAATGTTCATTATGTTCTTCAAGTTGATCATTAGTTATTTTCTATGTGTATGAGACCCCTAGCCTCGCAGAGTGTAGGTTGAACCATTCAGTGATTGAGTTCTATTTTTGCAGTAACAATGCTACGCAGCTGCACATTCTGTACTGAGGTAAAACAAAGAGTGAGAAGTGGCTCCTGGGCTTGAATTTTAGCAGCTGTGAATCTTCAAACCAAACAGTTTTTGCTTGGTTCACTGCCTAATCCCACATATTCAAAAGCTGTTTTTAGTTTTCTCTCTCTCTCTCTTTCTCTCTCTCTCTCTCTCTCTCTCTCACTCTCTCTCTCACTCTCTCTCTCTCACTCTCTCTCTCTCTCTCTCTCTCTCTCTCTCTCTCTCTCTCCTCTCTCTCCCTCTGTAACCTTTTGTCCAAACAGGATTATTCCACTCTGCTACAGATACTGGGGACTTCTAATGACGTAGAAAATGATTTTGACACATATATGACCCAAATCACACCACAAAAATATGAAGAACTATTTGTTTTCTGCTTGACGAATGTCTCCACTTTATTTGTTACTGTTTCTCCGTACTTGATTTCAGCTCTCATCTTGTTCCAAGTGATGTAGACAGTTGCGTTCACTTTAGCATATGGTGTAAACATCTTTTTAAATGTCAGAGACCTGAGGGGCATGTAACGGTCATCCTAATCCATTTTAATAAAGGAAAAGAACAAGAAAGACCAACCGTATATACAGCCTGGCAATATTTTTACTCAAATGTCATCATTTTTACTAAATCAACACAAAAGTGAAGTTGATTCATGAACAGATACATCATGAAATATATCCATCAGACAGCATCATCGCTAATTGAAAGAAAATGTGAGCACATTTTCCTGATACTTTCAGATCAGCGTCCAGGAGAGTCCGAACTTACTCCAGAGTTAACTGTGATCATTTGCAAATTGGAAGCACTGTAGCTGTAGTACTTTCCTTTTTTTTATTGTGGGCCAATTTATACCATAATGACAAAATTAAACATAAGCAAATGATCAGCACTGAATATAAATACTATGTGTTAAAATAAAAACCTTTTCAATAAAATTTGAATCGTCCAGTCAATGGATTGAGTTTTCATTGCTGAGCTCCCCTTATTCATAGGTAAATTAGCCTAAAACTATGCAAACGTCATACAAATGTTCATGCCTTCAGTGGAAGATTGAGTTGTAACCGAGCAAATTCTCATTAAAGCTGATACAGATCTTGAAGATGATGTAATATGTAGGTCTTCTATCATACAAATAATTGGAAAATTTCTTACTGAGACACAGGCACTTAATGAGGTGACAAATGTGTTTCATATGGGTTTCTCATATGAGAAGAAAAATACTCCACATGCATACATAATGTATATACATTCATTCTGCACATATTACCTCTTCTGTTGTGCTTTTGTCATCAGTGCAGGTTTCATACTGATGCTGTGTGATAAAAGCTGCAGATTACACAGTATATGCAGAAGAGGTTTGGCTCTGATGACATTCATCTAAACGGTCCGTTGTCACAGTCCTGCTGATTTTGTATGTATAATTTCCATTTAAAATGGGCTTCTTTAAAATGGCATCTCACCATGTAGAACAGGATAAAAGTCTGGTTCCAAAGGATGCAAATGGCCACAATACAGAATATGGAAATGATGTCTCTCTCTTAAGGCAATATATACTGTACATAATGTATACCATGAATGATATTGCACAGTTTTAGAGTAACACAAAAATGTCTACTTTTTTTGAGCTTCTACATTTCCATACCTCTAAGAACTAAGTCATACATTGTACATTGATTTAGACACTCAAGAAACTGCAAAAGTCAATAGCAGGAATACCAACCGCACTCATTTCTTCACCCCATATAAGAAGGGTGTGGTATATAACAGTATATAACAGATATGCTAACACAAGTCTTTACAAATTGGACAATATAGTGTCTCTCTTGGACTTATTTAAAGTTCCTTTCAGTTGTATAGTTAACTTTAGCCTTTTTATAGCAAGATATCACTGTCATAAAAAAGATTATTATAAATATGGAGATATTACTCAGAGGTATATCAAATATTCCAAACTTTTTTGTTTGTTTTTAACTGTTCATCGTAACACTGCCAACCAAACAACTGTGGTTGGAACTATGTTCTTGTAAAAAAAATATTGTAAACAAAATTGCCAGTATAATTCCAGAAAAGGAGTGCAAGTAATCTTGCAAAATTGCCAGTATAATTCCTGAAAAGGAGTGCAAGTAATCTTAGTCTGTCCTCTAAATCTTCCGGTTATAATGTCAACAATAGAATCATACCACTTTGAGGGCCATACAGTGTCGAGTCAAAGGGCTCAGACGCCTCAGCTATGAACATTTTTCATGCACAGACATTTTATTATTCCTCTCTGGTTCAGAAGTTTGTAGATGCCAAGCTCCTATTGGATGGAAAAAAGTCCTTCTTCCTTCTTATTTACAGGTAATGACCTTCCTAACCGTATCCTCTGCTGCAGACAGTGATGGAGCCAGTATCCAACACAAGTCTCAACATTCGTCTCTTCAACTGCCATGAGATATTAAGATATTGAGGGAATTTTCCGTACACCTGATGATATCTGTGGTCTGTCATGGAGTCAGTGATGTGAACCAGGTTTAACATCTTGGCACAGATCATGATGAAGATGATGAAGTTCAGCACTGCTACCCCACACGGAGCTATTGCAGGTTATTGATTATTACAGGGTTGTGTAGATGTACACGAAGATGATGACAACCAAGTTGAGGATCGTCCCGATAATGCCTAGCATGGCCAGAATGGACTCTTCTTTGCTTTCCTTGTCTTGAATTCCTTTTTCCTCATCACTGAAAGAAGTGTTTACCATTTTCTCTGAAGTAGTCTGCAGTCTGTCTCTCAGGCCAATCTGTAAAAGAGGAAAAGAAATAAATTGGCCATCAGTCTGTCCACTGAGAGAATGGAGAGAACTGAACTGAAAGGAATATGCTGTGCCCACACTTTAACCCTTTAAAGGTCTAATCAAGAAAAAGCAACATAACCATTATTTTGTTACTTTCTTAGTTCCTTGGGCAACAATAATAACACTTTTCATACAGTTTTTAGATGCACCGCATGGCCTATTTGTAGCTTGCTCACTTGCTCACTCACTCTCAAGGGTCAATGGTGTTGAATTCCCTCATAAATTAGTGCTGTTCTGTTCTGGTGCTGCATTAATATGGGTAGAGTCTCAGGTCGAAACCGAACTAAAGAAAAGTTGGACAGTCTGCCCCACCCACTGCAGATCTGAAAGTGCCTCCTAGCTGAAATGGAGATTCTAATTGACTCTGCTGCTCAATTTTACTGTCTGTTTGTGCTGGTTAGCACTTCATGCAGTTTAGGGAAAGCAGAGGTTTTTATATGTCTGTCCTGAACTCAAAAAGTAGCAGGGTGTCGCAACAGTACTTTGCAAAGTGTGGGGTGAATGCCCACTCACCACCGTTGTTCCTGCAGCCCTGTGTTTAACAGACTGAATATTCTTCAAAGTGTCTGCAATTACCGGTCAAATAGCTTCTCATGCTTCATAAAAATTGTGCTTTAATTATTTTTGTTTGTTATGTACCTCTTCCAAATGTTGACCATTAATAATGTCCATGAATGTCAAAAGCACATCTTCAAACTACATAGATCTGTATCATTTGAACTCAAATAACATAGTTTTGTCCTTATATATCTATTTTAAAGAGCATTTAAAGAATATGGGCAATGTGTAAAACCTGATAAAAAATATTTTTAAAGAAAATTATTGTGGAGGATTATGAAAATGTGTACAAAATGTTTTTTTAGAACATTCAGACTCAAATATGTGTGGTAGTCCAACAGCACAATATTGCTATAAAATAACAATATAATTTATTTCTAAAATGATACATAAAAACACTAAAAGAATAAAAGTCATTCCCTGTGTGCCTGTATGTCTGAGATTGTATAATAAGATCACACATAAGATCACAAATCATGAGTACAACACATTTTCAATGAAATATCATAACTAAAAATATGCTCTACCTAAAGCATTGAACAGATCATTATAAGGGAATTCAATATTAGGGAATACATTTTTTTCTTTGTTTTTCTACATAGTTCAATGATTTAGATGTAAATAAAGTCATTTAGAGTAGTTTGATGTGAAATGGTTCTTTGTAGAGAAACTTACAGACTTTACAGTGGTAGTGACAGGCACTGAACTCTTCAGACATTTGGCTCCTGTCATCAGCACTGTGAACAATTCTGGCTCAGTACATAAGAACATTTCACTCAAAACCACAGCAACTAGAGTTAGAAAAACTATTTAATCAGTATCAGAGTTAAAGACCAAAACTTGTAGGATAGTGTATGGCCGCTGCTGAGCTGCTTCATGAATGTTGCTCTGGTTCTTTTCAAGCTTTTATGATTTATTCAAGGCCATAAAAAGATTTTTCATCAAAAATATATTCATTTCTATCATCCACTGAATAATATATGTTCAATGGGCTGAAAATGTATTCTAACAGTAGAAAATATGTTGACATACACACACTGGTGCTGTACCTGATGGGTCTCCTGTAGAGACTGCATCATGTATTGCATCTTAATTATTAGATGTGAGAAGTTTTGTACTTCTGTACACCTCCTGCATTTTAGATCACAGTAGCTGAGAGTTTGTCTGGAATCTTGGAATACAACGCTGTCATGCTGAATAAACTGGTGGTAGCCTATCAGGTTTAAGACTGGGTTGTTGAAATGGAATGGAGTAACATTGCAGTAACACTATAGTAGTCTTGCAGGCTTTTAATTGTCACAATGGCTGATAGGCAGACTTCACATCTTTTGTTGTGGGTGGTGGAGCAGGTCACATACTGAAGGGAAGAGACTCTACAGTCTACTCAGTTTACAGTGTCTTCTCAGGGCTTGCTACCCCTCCAGAGTCAGCTTCTTAGACAGTGCAAAGAGACCAGGCCTCACTGCACGTTGCAATGTGTAAGTGCAAAAGCTAAAAAACACAAGCTAAAAATAGATTCTGATTTCATAGAGGTTCATGTCTTATACTTCAGTAACATGAATGCAGTTTTAATCATAGAGGAGGTGCCTGTTTAAGATCAATTAACACTTTCACTGTCAATTATATTAGTATTTAATTAAACCACCAATTATTTTGATTGTTAGTCAAGATAAGTGTGTGGTTTTATAAGAAGCTGAAGAATGTCACAAAATAAGTATTAATATGGAGTTGTCCCCCTTTGTGGCTATATCAGCAAGACTCTGTAGTGATTAAAGTAACAGAATTTTGGATGTTTAAAGTCACTGAACTCTTCAATGACAATTCTGACAATGTTTTTGGTGATTAAATGGCTATGTGCTTAACTGTATATATCAGCAATGGTTAGCAATGGTTGTGGCTAAAACCCCCGAATGCAAAAATTAGAACACTAATTAGGATACTTCTACTTCTACTTCTGTCCACATACTTTTGGCCATATAGTGAATATTGGTTGAAAAAAAAACACATAAATGCGAAATAACTTTTGCAAAGGCTCAGTAATTGTGCATTAAAATATGCAGTAATGAACCATAATATGACCAGGGACACTCAAACCTTTGCATATGATTGTATATATAAAGCACAATATGGCCAAAAACTGTATGTAAATGGGTGTGGCCTTCAGGTTCAGTTTTGTATAGTAAGGGGAAAATTTAAAATGCATTTTCATCACAGAAACTGCCAATTAATCTTTGCCAATTCATCAAGAACATACATTTTAATTGATGTTTTTTAGGTTTAATCGAGTAATTGCAACAGCCCTAGGATCTTCAATCCGGAACAGAAAATAAAAGACTTTTTTTTTGTGCTTTTGACAATTGACATTCAGTCTAAATTCAAGTACCATCCAAACTGTCAGCACCAGAAACATTTTTTTTCATGATTTATAATAAATCCAATTGTGACCAGTTACTTACTGTAATCACCTTTTGCAACCCCCAGATTACTGAGGCATTACACAGCTCCATTACATTTGGAGCTGTGCCACTGGTGCAACTTGAATTTCTGTAAACTTATGAAAGGTTTGAGTAAGACATGTTTATTACAGAGGCCCAATTCTCTCCTGCTGTCAGAGAAATGTTGCCAAACCACTGGGCTCTATTAATGATCCACCACTATCCTGGAAAAATGATTACCACATATGCAGCATTGCATCTTTGCAGAAATGTGACAACAAACTAATGTCTCCTGCTTTCAGTAGCTGTTTTTGATTAAAATACTTTTGCCTGGAAGCTAAAAAGAATGAAAGAATTGCTTTTCAATCATTTCATTATCAAGTGGCAAAAGAATTAATTACTGCCTTTTGTTTTGATGAAGAAAACACACAATAGTCTGCCATTGTTCATTTTTTCTTGTTGTACTTGGTTTTTGTTCAGTGTGTTGAGAGCTTTTCTGCCTGACGTCTATAGCATTGCCATGTAGCACTGCACTTCTGAGGCTACTGAGCAGGGCTTCCCTTAAACTAAATGGCCTTCTTTTGTACAGCTGTGAATATGCCGTCATGCATGCAGACAACTGTCCTGTGCTGATAAAAAGTGTGTTTGTAGGGGAGCTACAGTATGTCAGACTCGCCAAAATGTGAGCAGGAAAACAGCTTCATTAGAGAGAGCAGCTGCTCTATCACACAGACGTGGAGACTTTCCAAAACTCGTCCACTGGCTGTCTATTTGGTACAGCACGGCCCTGTGGCTGCCAAGTTGTGTTACATCAGTCCAAATGTTTCTGAGGTAATTGATGCTTGTTCCTAAATGTCCTTTTTACTGAGATCTTATTTCATTGCTTTAGAACAAACCTGCATGACACAACAACTAACACTATTTTCCAAAGGCACTGTCTGCTTATAAAGCTCATTTTTCATGCAGACTAATTGTGGAGAAATGTCTAGACAGCCACACAGCTCCACTGCAAAAGCAATACAGAGCTCTGACTTTTTTTTCCAATCTACAGGCATAAAACCAGCTAAAATAAAACTTGCATTTGGCTAACAAGCTCATCTAGTCTCAAGGAGATATACATGACTTAAACTCCATCTGTTCCTCAGGCTTCAGCTTGGGACACAATGAGCTTTTCCACAATGGTAATCATGTCACATTGTATGATGAACTTATATTAAAATCTTATGTTATACGTAAACATGTACCATCTACATAGGTATAGACTCTTATACAGTATTGCAACGCAAAGCCAGAAATCAGGATTTCCACCATTACCAGCCTTTTTCCTGCAAGACAAGGGAGGTACTGAATGACCTTTCCATAGTACTGTATATACTGTATGACTAAAGTTGTTTACAAGCTTCAGATTTGACCCTAAGCCTAAATATTTACATACTTGGACATTTTTTGCTCCCTGGTTTAGCTCATTGTTTGTGTTCATGTTCACACAGAACTATGGTGTAAGCCTTGTTAAAGGCCAGAGTCACCTCGCAGATGCGCTGATGCATTAAACAGTAACCTATATAGCAAATTCTAACTGAAGGTCTTACTGAAGGCAAATACTGTAATACTGAACTACTGTTTTTTATGGATAGCTTAATATGTAGTTAAGAAGCAACAACCCATATGCTATTTTTTTTTCATTTCTAAATGAAAATAAGTTAACACATCTTCTACTCTGAGCAAACTTAAATATTAAATATTTTTCTGCAAATTAATCACAATTTCTGCTTCTTTTTATATATGGGGAAAGTTTTACATATGGTGAAAAGAAAACAAATGTTCAATGTACTTTTCCATTGTACACATTTTATAATACATTTTTTCCAGTATGTTAAATTCAGCAAATAGACAGTAATTGTGCATTAAAATGTACAGGTGTGTGTTCTCCATAGCGGGTGTGTTAACCTATTTTCACTTTGAAAATCAACAAACCATTTGACCGGGGTGCCCAAACTTTTGCATATGACTGTGTAAAACTGCTTATTTACATTTAATAGTAAACAAATATATGTCTTTCACTTTCCGTTTGTGATGAGTCAATAGAAAAAACAAGGACTAAGAGAAATAAAGTAGATTGAAAGGACAGTGTCTTTTCAGTCATTGTAGTCATCTAATAATTAACCATTAACTATATATACACTTTTGAAACAGTGAAGATCAGGCACTGTTTAGAGTTGGCCTGAACTCTTCATTTTTTTTTTGTTTGTTTACACTCACTGGCCACTTTATTAGGTACAGTAAAAGGCTGGACCCCATTTTACCTTCAGAACTGCCTTAATTCTTCATGGCATACTTTCACCAAGGTGGTGGAAACATTCCTCAGAGATTTTGGTTGGTTATTTGAGTTACTGTTGCCTTTCTATCATCTCGAACCAGTCTGCCCATTCTCCTCTGACCTCTCACATCAACAAGGCATTTTTGTCCACAAAACTGCTGCTCACTGGATACTTTCTCTTTTTCAGACCATTCTCTGTAAACCCTAGAGACGGTTGTGCGTGAGAATCCCAGTAGATCAGCAGTTTCTGAAATACTCAGACCAGCCCATCTGGCACCAACAACCATGCCATGTTCAAAGTCACTTAAATCATCTTTCTTCCCCATTCTGATGCTCGGTTTGCACTTCAGCAAGTTGTCTTGACCGCGTCTACATGCCTAAATGCATTGAGTTGCGGCCATGTGATTGGCTGATTAGCTATTTGTGTTAACAAGCAACTGAACTGTACCTAATAAAGTGGCCGGCGAGTGTATTTTTTAACATTGAGGGAACTTTGCTAACCTGGATTGCAGATTTATCATAAGGTTAAAGCTTCAGACTTATTCAGTAGTTACAGTTGAACAAGGCAAGTTTAGTTTTTTCAATGGGAAGAGGGTCGTGTGACACATCTCGTATCTTCACAGCATAGACAATTGCCTTCAGATGACCCCAAAGATAAAAGTCTAAGGGGGTCAGATCGGGAAAAACTCAGGGAACGTGCCAGCTTCCAAAGTGGATTGGTCGTCGTGTGCCAGTTGAATAATGTGCCACAAACAGGAAGTTAATATCACCAACCATTCCCATTTTATTTGGGTGTATCCATATAAATGGACCACCCTGTATATTGGTTTTGTTCATCTAAACTAAAATGTGCTTTGTATTGTTTCATTTAAAGTATTTAATTGGGTTGAATGAAACCAGTAAACCAATAAATAGCTTTTTAGTCCTATGCATATTTTTGTTCACCCCTGGTCAAATCACATGTTTTGTTAATTTTCTGAAAGTATATAAGTTATCACGTCCAGGGAAAACACTTAAATGTGACATTCTTCTGCTGGGCTTCAAGCAAAGGAGGTAGCAGTGAACTACTGTTTTTGGTGCATGATGGCTTAATATATAGGTATAGTTAAGAAGCATTAACCTACATGCTAAATGGTATTTTGCACATGCCTTGTCTCTGAACTTTGTGAAATAATAATTTCTTTACATACAGGCTTATGCAAAGTGTGAACGCTTCCAGTCAGATTATATATTTTTTTGACTTTCTAAATGAAAATTGGTTTACACATCTTATACTAGGAGCAAACGTAAATATGGGATGTATTTGTGAATGTTAGAGCACAATTTCTATTTATTTGGTTAGATAAATAAAATACAAAATGTGTCTTAACGTTTGCACAGGCCACATTTCATGTTGTTTTTTTTTCTCTGTTGCATATGACTATAGATTAAGTTAATCTTTTTGTTTAAACTGACAAAGTATTTTTTTACAGTCTATTTCACTAAAAGTTATTTAGTAACTATTAAGCAACTAACATGCAAGTTGAATAGCTCTATAGAGAGAACAGCCCCCAAAATATGAACCCTTTAAGTTCTCAATATATATATATATATATATATATATATATATATATTTTTTTTTTTTTTTGCTTTGGACATCTGCAACTATTCTACATCCCTTTCCTTTTTTGTCTCATGTAGGAGCAAATATAAATATGGCATATTTTTCTGAATGTTAGAACACAATTTCTATTTACCTGCTGAGTTTTACACATTTTTTACATATTAAAACATAAAAAACAAAAAGTGCAATAACTTTTGCACAGGCTACATTTCATGTCGGAATGGAACAAAAATATGTCTTTATATGTTTAAACATATATAAACAAGAATGCTGATTAAAACTAGTGATCATGAGAATGTTATATCTAATAGTAATTTATCATCAGCTCACACTGGGATATAATTTTTAAATAAACAAAAGAAAGCAAAAAGTTAGGAAACAAATAAACATGCGTAAACATTGTATTTATGTAAAAGATACACAGAACAATTATTGACTAAACTTGATTATCTTGCCCTTGGATTCAAAAGAGATAAAATTCTTGAGAAAGTCCCAAGAAAATATGGAGCGCATCTGTGTTTGCTCTACATCTATTACAGCAATGAGATTCAGGGAAAAGGAGCATGGCAGCGGAATCGTCAAACCTGGAAAAATAGGTTACACCTAGGCAGAATGGACCTCTCTGAGGCACTGAGGTGTAAAACCCTTTGCCACTTGGATAGTTCTGAGCATATCCAGTGTTATAAGACACTAACCTTGTCTGACAGGCAGAGTTGCTTTTGGCATTGTTTTAAAATGGAATTAAAATAAACAACCCCGATACATTTAGATATGCTTGTATCTATACAGACACACATATTCTCTCTCTTTCTCTCTCTCTCTCTCTCTCTCTCTCTCTCTCTCTCTCTCTCTCTCTCTCACACACACACACACACACACACACACACAAACAAAAACAATACACTGCATTTATTGATTCTATTCTGTTTAGATTTATCTTTTGTTTATCTTTTAAGTAAGGTCACACTGCATATTATTTTTTTTCATCCATAAAAGACCACTGTCCTGTATTACCACTGTTACAAGAATAGTGACCATCCAATTATGTTATTAGAGATGAATTCCACTGATTTTCCAAGATTTCTGACTACATTTTTAGATTACATTCAGAGTTTGTCTGTGAAGCTTTGTGAAATACCCCATTCTGGAGAAATATGCCAAATCAGAATTGTTCACAGTGAAGATAATAGGAACCAGACATCTGAAGCACTTAATGCCTCTAAAAACTCCCTCACAGAAAGCTATTACATGGAAAGGCTCCGAATCTGCTGCCTGATGCCTGAGATGTTGTTTTAAATAGTTTTGAAATAAGAATTTGGTCTAAATTTTATATATTATTGTCATTTTAAAATCCAATCATAGTGGAGAGGTAACACACTTTTGTTCAGATTCATCACTATTTTACCATAATCATCATTACCCATAAAACTTCAGAAGACATGTAGGTTCACTTTTGCTTTTGGATAGTGAATAAAATGGCAATATTTACATTGTGGACATTGTGACCCCTGGTTCCTATCACTACCACTGTAAAAAAAACTGAGCTGCTAGGCTTGTTAAGTTTCTCTGTAATGCACCAATACACAATTGTGGGTATCTTGAAAAATCAATGTGATACATTTAGCTTATCTAACTGACTTGTTTAAAGACAATGATTTTTATCCTTGTTAGACAATGTGTGAATGAAGAAATGTACTAATATAATACACAGGTATGTAATACAAAGAAAAAGTGTCAGGTAATAGAACTGTAAAGAAACATACTGCAAAAAAAAAATCAATATATAGTAATATATTAATGTAGTTGTATAGTAACATAGTAGCATAGTAAGTACTAACAGAACCCCACTCTACATAGTATTATAAACCTATAATTTAGCTTTTATGCTATGAAACCTCTTTCCTAAGAATGTATTTTACTCTCCAATAGGGTCAGCATTAGAAGCTACATTAGATCAGATTCTGATATAAAGAGATTCATCATTTTAAAGTGGGGTCTCCAAATAAACTCAAACATATTCTGAGGACATGAGCTTACCTTGCACAGCATCAGGAGGAACATAGCACTGGACATGCTGGGGGGAATTGCCTTCTCGGAGTTTGTAGACATCCCTGGCAACTAAGAGACAACTTGGCTCCACTCATCCTTTAGCTGGGATGGAGTTCCAGAATGAAAACGAGCTGTGGGGTCTTCCAGTTTGCCCACTTTCAGGCTTTGTGTTTTTGGTTGCTCCTCAAGGCAGGTCTGAGATCTCCTGCCCTGTTTCATCTCACTTGTGCCTGAGTTTAGCTGTCATCAGTTTCTTGAACACAGCTTATACAAGCTTGAACTGCATCTTGTCTTCTTCTTCTTCTTCGGCGTCTGAGTTGATGTTGAGCAGAGAGGAGCAGCAGAAAGGAGCAAGGCTGAATCACATGCTTAGTACAATCGTCCTCTTTTTAATTGGATAAACCCACGCACAAGACGGCAAATCTCTTTTCTTTTCTCCACAGAGCTGAAGGATACTCACCACAAACTTGGTAATAATTTCATGTCAGGCTTCACTCCACTGTGACTCTACACCATCAAAGAGTTTCTAGCTTGTTGAGAAGCAAAAACAAAACTATGTAACTAGTTTCGTCACTTTGAGAAGAACAGAGGAAGAGGATGGTGAGAGAAGAGGCAGAAAGGCTCTTCTCCTCTAGTGTTGCCAAGGAGCTGCTGGCTGCGCGAGTGCTGGTGTGAGGAGTATGCGAGTGTATGTATGTGTGTTGTTGAGAGGGGTGCTGGAGGGAAGTCGTGCCCCACGCTGACGCTCCAGAGGCAGGCGGCATCCCCTGCTCCCTCCACCGCGCATATCAATGCAGCCCAGGTTGCCTGGCAACCAGCACAGGAGAGCCACAGAAACGTCCCGGAGATAAGAAATGTTTGTGACAGCAGCCGTGATGAGGAGGAGGGGCTTCCTCAAACACTCTTCCTGAATGTCCCCTATATACCCATTGTCTGCTCCCACCCGCCACAGCACCGTCCATTAAAGTTATGGAAATGGTTCTTGTCCTCAAATGTGCCAAACAGACCCATAATGAGTTCTTTGGATTAATGCCATAGAAGAACCATTTTTGGTTCCCTCTTCTCTTAAAAAAGGTGCTACAAAAGGGTTACATGAGCACTGCCATAGAAGAACCTTTTTGGTTGACTAAAGAACGAAAACATTTGGGAGTGTCCTTTTTAATGTTTACATTGTTTACAATTTAACGTTTACATTGTGTTGATGTTTCAACGTCTTGCAAAAAAATGTTCCGCAAGGAACTATCCATTGAAAGGTTCTGTAGGGAGCCAAATAGTGGTTCTTCTACAGCATGGCTGCTCAATCCTAGTCCTGGAGATCTACCAACCTGGGGAGACCCAACAAACCTGGCTCTCATATTCAGATGCTCCTGAAGACCGTCATTCATTGGATTGAGCATAAGTAAGTAAGTAAATTTGATTGATTTAGCACATTTAAAACCAAAGTGCTTTAAAATAAAACAGAAAAAGAATTCCCATATTGTGTTTGATTAGCAATGGAACTAAGGTATGCAGGGTGGTAGATCTCCAAACTAAGATTGGACACCCCTGCTCTATCGTATTACTCCAAAGAACAAATGTTGGTATATTTTTGCACATTAGTTAAAAAATTGTTTTTTTTTAATGGTCCTTTGGAAAGAGCAATGGATATATATAGAACCAGGATAACTCAAAGAACTTGAGAGATGAATGGTTCATCCCTGTGATGGAGAACCTCTTGTATCCAAAAAGGTTTCTGTGTTGTTATATAAAGAACCCTTTTGAGAGACTTTTACCAATGTTCTTTCAAAGAACCAAATATTTTTTAGAAATTAGAAGCATGACTTTAGTTTGAAGAGCCTCACATGATGCAAAGTTTTGCACTATTTAAATCCTTAAAAATACCATCATCATCATCATAATCACCATTGTCATTAATTGCTTAGTCCAGATAGGGTCACGGTGGTGTATTACATACTTATTATTCAGTAACTGCAGGGACAGTGAAAAAAAAGCGTGTAGTAAAACCCCTTGACATTAAGGGGTTAAAGGTTTTTCCTAGAACTCTATATGCAAAGGGTCTGCATTTTTTAAAGTGCATGTGAAGCTTCTTCAAACTTCAAAAAGGTCCTTACTTTCACAGGTCTCATTTAAAAGAATGGCTCTTTAAAGAAGCATCCATTAAAAGATTCTTTAGGGAACCAAAAGTGGTTCTTCAGTTCTTCGTCATCATTGCATGGATGAGTTTCAGCTTCTCTGTAAGTCCTCAAGCATTTCATTATATCCCACCTCTGCAATGGTCGAAACAAATCTGGCCACTTGTATGCACTGTTCTCAGCTCTCAGTGGAAGAACTAGAGATTTAAATGAATAACAATAAAGACCCAATTCTTAGATGTTCTCCATCTTTACCAAGTGCTCAAATTTACACATTTCCTCGCCTGGCTCCTCCTAAGGGAGAGAACACAATAGGCTCTTTCTGCAGGCATACACTGGAGGTAAGCCTGTCTCTGGCTTTTAAACTGTGACAATAATGTGAATCAGCATGGCAGCCTTCTCCCCTCTGCCATGAACGGACAGCGAGAGGTATTCTCCCATTTAGTCAGGCTTTATATAAAAGCTTTAGTGGCACAGTCTCCTCAGAAAACAGAGAAATGAAACCGTGGAAAGTAACCCATGAAAAGTGGGATTCTCTGCAGTACTACATTAAAAATAATGAAATCTTGGAGAAAACTGAACTGTTTAGTGATTAATTCTCTTTCGTGCTCCAAAGAAAAATATGCAAATATGATATTTCAATCAAGAATTTCTGCTTTTTTGTTTGAAGACTAGGTTTAATCTATGTCAACATAGCTGGCACGTATTTCCCAACCTTAGGATAAAAGCTGTAGCAAACCAAATAGAAGGCCAACAGAGTGCACAGACATCACAATCATTTATGCCTGACTGAAACGTCTGTGCCAAGGACGTTTTCCTTTCCCAGAAATCTCAGTGTTGACTCAATTTCTCCTCTAGTAAAATGCTAATACTTCAGACCAACGTAAATGGATGTTTTTTGATTAATGCTGGCTGTGCAGCACTGATCAAATTCAGGTTTCTGCTCCATAAAGTTGATACAAATTAGATAACTTCATAGTCCATGCCTAGTGATCCTTGATGTGATTAGATTTATGTATTACACAAATTGTATGTCCAACATTTTTACATGGACAATATTTCATTATGTGGGTGGGATGTTAATGGAAAAGTTTAGAGTCAAGTGGGAAAAAAAGTCAAAACAAATTGGTTTAAGCTTGATGTTGCTTTGCGCATGCAATGGCCCGGAATGGACAGCAATTAAAATGGAAATGTAAAGGAAACATTCGCCAGACTAAAATCACTACCATGCATAATTTTATTGCTTACTCTCAATCCTCCCCCGCTTCAGATTAACTTACTTACGGAGCTCGCTTTCACGGGGACATTTATAGCAATTTATCAGACAGTACAGTCAATTCATTTCTGTCATCTATTAACCTGATCACTTACAGCCTCCTCCAAACAGAGAGCAGCACTACCATGAGTGAGCTCCCCGTTATTTTCTGTCTTTCTGTCAGATCCATGTGACAGGAATGCAGGTCAGCTAAATTTCACACCAGTTTATGTCAGGTGATGCAGAAAATCTGCCTCCTGTGTGATCTGTAGAGGAGACTCACCTCACCTGGCTCTGCCTTTGATGACCCACAGAGGGAAGAAGAGTTTGCATATGTTTGCAGAATAAAGGCAACAGGACCTTGGAACAGCCCAGAGAGATGCGATTAGTCCTTTTATCCTAAGTGTTTCCAACAAAGTTGAAAAGGGCATTGAAGGCATTAAGCGATCGTTCCGGGAAGGAGGGGGTGAACCTCTAGTTCTACATGGGACAGCACAATTTTCACTTGACCAAGGATAAAGACACTGACCTTGCTGTAAAAGCTACCACAGAGGGCTCAGGCCCGCCCTCCTTAACAACACACAAACAAACCCTTGTTTTAATTTGTAGGACTGTTTTGCATGTTTACCATGTTTGCCAAACATTTATTATTTTATTCAAATTTGTTTTGTGTCCTTCAGACTACTCTAAAATACCATTTTATTATTATTTTAATGAGGTATTGTATATTTTCCATTTTCTTTTCAAGACATCTCTTACAGAGAACACATTTATATATATGTCTGCATTGTTTTTTGCACAGTTTTTATTTATTCGCTAAGTTTAACATATTGGAAGAAATAACTCATGAAATATAAAATGTACCATAACCTTTGCACAGGCCACGTTTGATGTTTTTATGCAGTATGCTAAATTCAGTAAACAAACATTAATCATGCATTAAAATGCACTGAAGTGCCTCTGTAGAGGATGTGTTGACTTATTTTCTTAGAAAATTAACCAGAGGTTCCTAAATATTTGCATATAACTGTATATTGATTTACTTATTAGAATAGTTACTAGTTACTAAGTATTGAAATGAATAACCTAATAATGAACCTGGAGTCTATGGTTAATAATTCCTGAATCATATCTTTTCCTTTTTCCCTCAAAATTTACACTGAAACAGGGAAAGTGCCGACTACATGTGTTTGGATTACCTGCTGGTGGCGGAAAGTTCAATCTATTTAATTGAAAAAATTCTTTCAAACTGTCTGATTCAACTGATTTATGTCCATCAGTCCATCATTTATCAATCAGAACACGTTCATGTTGGCTGACAAAGTAGGGGCAAACACAGGCTACAGCGAACATATAAATTACCGAGTAATGCAAAGTCAATATACAAAACTAAACATAGAAACAACATTTATGCCATAAAAGCTGAACAAAAAGAGCTGTTAATACATTCTCTTCATTTGATCTGTATTACAAATGTATTGTAATTGGACTATATTCTGCCCTCATCAAAACAAACTTACCAAGTCAGGAGATAGCTAAAATGCTAAAATGCTAACAGGCCAGTAGTTTTCAGAAACAAGATTTAAATTCAATTATTTAATTATGAAATTGCTGTAGTAACAAAGCCGTGTGCAAACGCTGACCATGTGGCAAAACTTAACAAAACTGATGATGATTAGCAAAAATGATGACAAATAATTGTAAAAGAATAGTCACATTTTATTTAACAACAGCATTCATATTTTATTAACCACAGCATGAAGGGAACTTGACATTAAAGGTTGACAGCAAACTGCTAATAAGCTATAGGTGTGCCAGTAATATTCAGAGACAGGCTTTATGTTTGAACCTTTTAATCAAGCATTCACTGTTAACGACAACATCCATCCATCCATCCATCCATTATCTTCCGCTTCTCCGGGGTTCGGGTCGCGGGGGCAGCATCCTAAGCAATGAAGCCCAGACCTCCCTTTCCCCAGCCACTTCCACCAGCTCTCCAAGGGGGATTCCGAGGCGCTCCCAGGCCAGCTGGGCGATATAGTCGCGCCAGCGTGTCCTGGGTCTTCCCCGGGGTCTCCTCCCAGGTGGACTCGCCTGTGACACCTCCCGAGGGAGGCGTCCAGGAGGCATCCTAACCAGATGCCCGAACCACCTCAGCTGGCTCCTCTCGACGTGAAGAAGCAGCGGCTCTACTCCGAGTCTCTCCCGGATGACTGAACTTCTCACCCTATCTCTAAGGGAGAGTCCAGACACCCTGCGGAGGAAACTCATTTCGGCCGCTTGTATTCGCGATCTTATTCTTTCGGTCATTACCCAAAGCTCATGACCATAGGTGAGGGTGGGAACGTAGATCGACCGGTAAATCGAGAGCCTTGCCTTATGGCTCAGCTCTTTCTTTACCACAACAGACCGGTAAAGAGCCCGCATCACTGCTGACCCAGCACCAATCCGCCTGTCAATCTCCCGCTCCCTTGTACCATCACTCGTGAACAAGACCCCGAGATACTTGAACTCCTCCACTTGAGGCAAGAGCCTATCCCCGACCGAGAGAGGGCTCTCCACCCTTTTCCGCCTGACAACCATGGTCTCGGATTTAGAGGTACTGATTCTCATCCCAGCCGCTTCACACTCGGCTGCAAACCGATCCAGCGAAAGCTGAAGTTCGCGGCCTGATGTCCCCAATAGGACCACATCATCTGCAAATAGCAGCGATGTGACCCTGAGGTCACCAAACCGGACACCCTCCATCCCTTGACTGCGCCTAGAAATTCTATCCATAAAAATTATGAATAGAATCGGTGACAAAGGGCAGCCCTGACGGAGTCCAACTCTCACTGGGAAAGAGTCTGACTTACTGCCGGCTATGCGAACCAAACTCCAGCTTTGTTTGTACAGGGCCTGAATGGCTCGTAGCAAAGAGCCATGTACCCCGTACTCCCGAAGCACCTCCCACAGAATACCCCGGGGAACACAGTCGAATGCCTTCTCCAGATCCACAAAGCACATGTGGACTGGTTGGGCAAACTCCCATGAACCCTCCAGAATCCTGGAGAGGGTGAAGAGTTGGTCCAGTGTTCCACGACCAGGGCGGAACCCGCACTGTTCCTCCTGGATCCGAGGTTCGACTATAAGCCGGACTCTCTTCTCCAGTACCCCTGCATAGACCTTGCCAGGGAGGCTGAGGAGTGTGATTCCCCTGTAGTTGGAACACACCCTCCGGTCCCCTTTTTTAAAAAGAGGCACCACCACCCCAGTCTGCCAATCCAGTGGCACCGCCCCCGATGTCCACGCAATTTTGAAAAGGCGTGTCAGCCAAGACAGCCCCACAACATCCAGAGCCTTGAGGAACTCAGGGCGGATCTCATCCACCCCTGGAGCCTTGCCACCAAGGAGCTTCTTAACTACCTTAGCGACTTCGGCCTCAGTAATGGACAAGCCTATTCCCCTGTCCCCAGACTCAGCCTCCTCACTGGAGAACGTGTCGGTGGGATTGAGAAGGTCCTCAAAGTATTCCTTCCACCGCCCAATGACGTCTTCAGTCGAAGTCAGCAGCACACCATCTCCACTATATACAGTGCTAGTGGCACACTGCTTTCCCCTTCTGAGTCGCCTGACGGTTTGCCAGAATCTTTTCGGAGCTGACTTAAAGTCACTTTCCAAGGCCTCACCAAACTCCTCCCATACACGGGTTTTTGCCTTGGCGACAACTGAAGCCGCAGATCGCTTGGCCTGTCGATACCTGCCAGCTGCCTCTGGTGTCCCACAGGCCAACCATGCCCGGTAGGACTCCTTCTTCAGCTTGACGGCATCTCTCACCTGGGGTGTCCACCACCGGGTTCGAGGATTACCGCCCCGACAGGCACCAACTACCTTACGGCCACAGCTACAGTCAGCCGCTTCAGCAATGGAGGAACGGAACATGGCCCATTCTGAGTCAATGTCCCCCACCTCCCCCGATATCTGGTCAAAGTTCTGACGGAGGTGTGAGTTGAAGATCAATCTGACAGGTTCTTCTGCTAGACGTTCCCAGCAAACCCTCACTATACGTTTGGGCTTGCCTGGTCTGACCGGCATCTTCCCCCACCACCTGATCCAACTCACCACCAGGTGGTGATCAGTTGACAGCTCAGCTCCTCTCTTTACCCGAGTGTCCAAAACACATGGCCGCAAGTCCGATGACACGACTACAAAGTCAATCATTGAACTGCGGCCTAGGGTGTCCTGGTGCCATGTGCACTTATGGACATCCTTGTGTTCGAACATGGTGTTCGTGATGGACAAACTGTGGTTTGCGCAGAAGTCCAAAAACTGAACACCACTCGGGTTCAGATCAGAGAGGCCATTCCTCCCAATCACACCCCTCCAGGTCTCACTGTCATTGCCCACGTGAGCGTTGAAGTCCCCCAGTAGGACAATAGAGTCTCCAGGAGGAGCACTTTCAAGCACCCTTCCCAAGGACTCTAAGAAGGCTGGGTACTCTGAACTGCTGTTCGGTGCATAAGCACAGACAACAGTCAGGACCCGTTCCCCAACCCGAAGGCGTAGGGAAGCTACCCTCTCGTCCACCGGAGAAAACCCCAACATACAGGCACCGAGTCGAGGGGCTATGAGAAAGCCCACACCTGCCCGCCGCCTCTCACCATGGGCAACTCCAGAAAAGAATAAAGTCCAGCCCCTCTCAAGGAGATTGGACCCAGAGCCCAAGCTGTGTGTTGAGGTGAGCCCGACTATATCTAGCCGGTATCTCTCAACCTCGCGCACCAACTCAGGCTCTTTCCCCGCCAGTGAGGTAACGTTCCAAGTTCCAAAAGCCAGTTTCAGCAACCGAGGATCAGAACGCCAAGGCCCACGCCTTCGGACACTGCCCGATCCACAACGCACCGAACCCCTACTACTGCCCCTCCCATTGGTGGTGGGTCGATGGGAGGGGGGACTCATGTAACTCCTTCGGGCTGGGCCCGGCCGGGCACCATGAGTAAATGCCCGGCCACCAGACGATCGCTGGCGAGCCCCTCCCCCAGGCCTGGCTCCAGGGTGGGGCCCCGGTAACCCTGTTCCGGGCAGGGTACACAAGTCCTGCTTTTGTGTCTTCATAGGGGTTATTATGGATCACACTTTGTCTGACCTGTCACCTAGGACCAGTTTGCCATGGGAGACCCTACCAGGAGCTTTTGCTCCAGACAACATAGTTCCTAAGATCATTCAAGCACGCAAACCCCTCCACCACGATAAGGTGGTGATCCAAGGAGAGGTTAACGACAACATAGAAAGCAAAAATCATTGCCTAAATATCTGTTAAAAGCTTCTACTCTCCATGTTCAAGCTGTGATATGTGAATTTGCACCACTGACTTTCTCGTCACACATTCTGATGCTGTGAACTGCTGGGCCTCGAATGACAAAAAAACACAGGAAATCTGATCTGACCTGTCAGTTTATCCAGAAATTTGAATTGAATTAAATTGGAAAAGGCAGATTTCATGTGACTTTTTGCTGCTCAGAGTGCAGAAAATCTGCCCTGTTCAAATTGAATATACTGGAAATTTTATCTACCTGTCTGAACAAGGCCCAATGTCTGTGTACCTCTATGGAATGTGCTGTTGTCTCTGCTACAGTATCGCACATTATGGCAGGCTGTTTGATGTAAATTATCCAAAAAAAAGACATTATTTTGCATGAAGTATGCATCACATGAATTCTGCTTAAAATTTTACATTTTAATGTTATCACATTTTTTCACGTATGTGTTATGATTTTATGATGTTGATTGTGAAACATTACACATAACTTCTATAAGAAGTGTTATAAGACGTTTATAAAATGGATGATTTGAGCAATTCATTGATAAGAACTGATTCAGTGGTGTGTGTGGTGGTTTGTTTACAAATCAGACATCACTACTACTAATCTTATAGGACATTCCACAAAATAAAGGAACTCTTTGGTGAGCCACTTTTGATTCTCTAGGCAACCTTTCAATAGAGGGTTCTTTGGGGAACCATGTTTTAAAATGAGATGTATGAGTGAGAAGAACATCTTTAAAGTTTGACGAACCTCCAATACTGTAAAGTTCCTATACCAATTAAAGATTCTTCTCAGAACTGTATGTCTAAGCCAAGAACCATTTAGGGACCTATATTTTGAAGGTGTATGACACATGACACAGCTGGACCCAGTCATGGTGTGCACTACTTTATTGTATGAATTGGTTCAGCCATTTGACATTGATACATTGAAATGTCTTGTGACAACAAAAGCAAATCCTGAAAATAAAATCAACCATTTAGACAACGTGAGGGGCTTTGGTATGGTAGCATCTGACCCCTGAGCACATATCTGTCACTGCTGCCATTTATCCTCATTAGCAGAGAACATGACAGGCCCATATGTGTTTCCTCGAGCAAAGGAAGAGCCTGTGTCTCCTGTCTCCTCCTCAGTGGAGCTGGGTAGTAATTATTATTTCTGGAAGCAGAGAATGTAATGCATCTGAATGATCCTATAGACTGCATATGAGAGGTGACATGAGCATCTGAAGTGCACAGTGACTGAAGGAATATACACTTTCAAGGAAACTTGAGATGTTTTCCATTCATTACAAAATGAACATCAAACAAGGCTACCTTTAGAGTGCAATCAATCACAATAGAATACAGCTTAACCCACAAGCACCAGAACAGGAAAGATGCTTATTTTTGTTGCATACTCAAGTAGTTTGGAATAAAGAGGACAAAGCATTAAGAGACAAGGGTACAGGGTGTTTTGGGGGAACATTATTCTGTTTCAATCCCATATGTATGTGAGCATGAGAACTGTGACAATGAGCATCAAGAAATAAATAGTTATACCTGAGACTCAAACATGATGGTATCTCATGGTAGTATCCATCGAAACAGACTGCATGAACATGCACCAGCCATGCACTTTATTATAGAAAGTTTCACTTTGTGTCATTTGTTTATGTGCTTACAACCACTACTGTATTGCTAATTTCCACTAGCACTTCTATGAAAATTTCTATGTTATGCTTGCAACACTGGTATTATTATGACTTTGGCACAATTTTATGTTTGATAACTTGAAAGTAAAAACTATGTCATAAAATAAGGCAACTTTAAAAGTATTCACAGAAAAACCTTTGTCTGCAAGTTCTTGCTTCCACAAATGTCAGGCAGCACAACCAAAAAGAAATTACTTTTGTTCTGACATGTTTTAAGAAAGAGAGGCCATGGTATTGAGTCAGTATAAGTATATACTCAAGTTCAAGGAAAATGATTTCTACGAGTGTCTAAGTAGATGATTGTTTAATTTGAAATTTGTCTGAAATGTCAAGTGGCACATCCAGTAAGTCAAATGGTACAACCAGACCAGTACAGTTTGATAACACTAACTACATTTAAGATATAAAATGCATAGATATAAATGCAAATGTGTATGCAGATATAAAACTGCACATCATGTCCTTTTTGATAAATAGTAATTTTGAAAACCTTATTTGTCACTCACCCATAAATATTTATAAAGGCTTATTCCAACAAACATCAGTTGTCAGTTGACATAACCTTAGTTGGAATAACCCTGTTTGAATAAACATTCGTAATATATTTATGTAGGTTTATGTGAGTTGTCATGAACAGCTTATGCAGTACTGCGCAGCCTTATAAATCCTGTACTTTAGTAAAGTGCTCCATTATGTTATTATGACCGTGATGATATACACACAGCAGATGAATTCCAGTTGGTTTCAAAAACCTGGCACTTCCATCATGATGGACTCTTTACTCTTAAGAGAAATGCAGTGTGTGTCATGAAGTTCACAACCCAGCAAAAATGTTGATGAAGATTTAGTGAGACACTGCAAGATGACATGTGTGAGAGCATGTTGGTGGTTGAATGGTACTGACAGACTTAGAATGTCCCTCAGGAGCGTCCCTGTCCCTGGAGAGATACTCCAGAAGTATGCTCCCTCTCTTCCAGCAGCGCTGCCTGCAGAGACAGACTTGCTTAATAGCATCTTAGATGAGAGCTAGCATAAGAAACAGCTAATGGTTATTACCAGAAAGAAAAAAAATTCTCCAAATAGGCCCACCGGGCTTTTTTATTCACATGTATGATTAAAGAAGACTGTTAACTCTACAACATAATGCTGATTAGTATAACAAACTACAGAGATGAAATCTGAAAGATTTTGATGTTGATGCTTTAAAGTGTGAGATGAATGAAAGCAGAGCAGATTCTCAAAAGATGCCCCCGTTATTCTCTCACTTTATCTCACATACCACTTATTTCAAAAGCCTGTCAGTCAGGAGCGTGAAGCCAGGCCCTCACTGTCTGGCTGAAACATTCGGGGGAGCTTTCATTTTTCTTTTGAAAACAATTTAAAAATAAAAAGTGAGCCAATTCCTTTACACAACATATGCATTTCTTTAATCTCATGGAAATACATTCAAATGTATTCTCTCCACCAGCCTGATGCCATTGAAGCATAAGCTTTATTTCACAATAAGGGGCATCTGGAGCAAAAACAGTGCCTTTTTCCTCCACAACATCAATCAGATGTAACTTTGAGAGAAAGAAAAAAGTTTATCTTGGCAAGTTGGCTACCCTTTCCAGGTAACATTTGTTTAATTTATTTATTTTGCTCATTATTTCCACTGATTTTTGAAAAGAATCATTAATGAAACACAGTTTCAACAACAAACATCTCAAAAATGCATGTTACATCAAACCAGGGAACATAAACAGACAGCAATTACATCTGAAGATATAGAAAATATATTTCAGAAAGACAAACTGTACATGCATTGGTATAATGTATTATTCTTTATGTTTATCAGGCCATCATAATCATTTTACTTACCCTTTCACAAGTGATGAATGCTAAAGTGCTCTTTAAGTGCAAAAATCAAAACATGCATGACTTCCTTATTACACTTGACTGACAGGAGATATCCAGGCTAATGGAAGGGGTGAGCATTTGTAAGCATTTTTGTGATGAATGGATATCCAATATCTCACTTATAGAATAGGGGCAGGCAGTGATCTGTCATAGATGCATCACAGACAAGAGAAGTTAATCAGAAAAGTGTGCACTACATTTCAGCCTGTCTATGATCTGTTCACTTGCTAAAGCACATTCTTAGATACCTGAAAAATAAAAAATGCTTTAAAAGATGAGCTCTCAGATGTACAAATTGACAGTAAGTGAGAAGAGAGTTACTTCATGCAAGGCAACATGTTCAGGTACTGATTTTCTTTCAATTTTTGATGTTTTGATGCATTTTCATACATGGAAAACTGTTACTGACAGATGAGCAAGTCTCTAATGTCTTCTACAAAGAGACTGTTCATCAAAGACAGCATACTAGCATATTAAATATTTTGTCAATGTCATAATTAGAAGTGCACTCAATAACATAGAATGTATAGTATAGTACAGTAGTATATGATTTGGACGCAGCCCCTGCCAGCCTTATAATTAATGTTGTCCATGTGTAAATATGAACAAAAAAGTGCTTATTCATAAAGCATAATGCTGTTGTTGGAAGAAAACCTTGCCTCTCCAAAATAATAACTTTATAGAGAAGGAAAAAAATCTTAGACATTTTTCCAAGTCATTTTGGGAGGTTTCTTGTGGTCCATTTGAAAAACAAAAGAAATAGAGATACAAGGTTTTCTTCTGACAGCAGTGATGAACAAAGATAGGTTTAAAAAATTAAATCCTTATTTCAGACACCCTAAATGAATAGCATTAGTACTTTATGCGAAATCCACTGTTGGCACATATAAGTTTTGGCCCATTCCTCTAGGCAAACTACCTCCAGCTGCCTAAGATTATGAGGGTCCTTCTGATTTCAAAATCCATAAATTCCATAATTTTTCAATATGATTCAAGTCAGTGGATTGGCTAGGCCATGAAAAAAAACATCCCCTTTTTTAGAAACCAGTCTTCAGTTTTTTGGGACGTTGTCTTGTGGAAACATACATCAATTCTTTCTTGGCTGCTGAGATTAGATTCTCTTCTAACAGGTCCTAATACATTGTCCTGTTAATGATGGGTGATGCCCCAGTGCTGTCTGCAGAGAAGCAACCCCACATTATGATGCTCCCATCTCCGTACTTCACTGTAGATGTTCTTGGGATCATACATTGCACATAACTTTACATTAATATACACTGCTCAAAAAAATAAAGGGAACACTCAAATAACACCTCCTAGATCTGAATGAATTAAATATTCTCATTGAATACTTTGTTCTGTACAAAGTTGAATGTGCTGACAACAAAATCACACAAAAATCATCAATGGAAATCAAATTTATTAACCAATGGAGGCCTGGATTTGGAGTCACACACAAAATTAAAGTGGAAAATTAAAGTCGTCTCATGCCAACACGAGTGTGAAAGCACCACCAACATTCAAAAGTGACCAAAACATCAGCCAGAAAGCAGAAAGGTACTGAGAAGTGGTCTGTGGTCCCCACCTGCAGAACCACTCCTTTATTGAGTGTGTCTTGCTAATTGCCAATAATTGCCACCTGTTGTCTATTCCATTTGCACAACAGCTGTGAAATTGATTGTCAATCAGTGTTGCTTCCTAAGTGGACAGTTTGATTTCACAGAAGTTTGATTTACTTGGAGTTATATTGTGTTGTTTAAGTGTTCCCTTTATTTTTTTGAGCAGTGTATTTCCAGAGCATATATTCAATTAAATGTACACATATAATGTATTATGACTTTGTAAATATGTAAAAAAAGACATGTAAACAAACCCATATGTAAAATTTAAAAATAAAAATGAATCAAGCACTACATAATAATGCTGCAAAAATCTAAATATTCCTGTGAAAACTGTATCTGGTGTCATTACAAAAGATGCTGCTATTACTTTGGAGTAGCAAAAACTTTCTAGCAAAAAGTTTCCGAATAATTTTTTCACTTACTATATATGTTTTGCATATTCTTGTCCTCATGTTTCTACAGAGCCCTGCTGGTGACATTCCATATAAATAAAAATAATGTGTCGTCTTAATTATCTTGTTCCCATGCCTTACTAATTTTTATTTATACAGGATGTCCCCAGTGGTGCTCCATATGTTCAAGTCTTTTCCAGTCTGTCCTTATTCCTCGATATGCCCCAGTGTTTTGTTTCGTTTAAAATAAACTTCACTTTGTGCTTACATCCATGCTTACATGCATGTCCTGCTCCACACCAAACATTACATTAAAAGAGATGGATAAGAAGACACATCTGCCTAGTCGTTCAGTTTGAATGAAACAAACCTTCCTAGAAGGTTTAAAATGTTTTTTTTTTTGATAACAGACATGCCAACCTTTTGGTAGAGCTCCTAATAATTAATGGTCTCATTCTTTGTCAGACCATTAAATGTTAAATCACAAATTAAAAGCTGAATATCAGTTCACACAATTGTATACTATTGAACACGACTTCACAAGGGATTTTAAATTATGTGACAGTGTGAAATTACCTACTTCAGGGCAAACTCAAAGTTTTTGTTTTTAATAATTTATGTCACCTGACCTCTAACCCCAATCTTTGTTATAAAACTGAGCATATTTTAAATGTTGTAATCTTGTAGACACATGTAGTGCACTGTATCAGTGAATGCCTAAACCTCTGCTGTCTGCTCTGGGCTGTTTTCGTTCATGAGCAGATCTCAGTTGGAGTTGTATTGGATTTTTGTCAGAATGACAGCGATGTTGGAACAGGGTTGGCATACTTATGACCTTTTCTACATTTGGTCTGCTGGGTAATAAACATGCTCAGTTCACCATCTGTCACTCTGGCTTTTGTGTGGAAACTAAATAATCATTTCTGAAATTATTTCACCCTCTTCTTCCTCCTTCTAGAACCTTCCAGCCATCATATACCCAATATGGAAGTGATGGTGGTGGTGGTAATGCCTCTGAAACTGGTAAGAGAAAAGTACATTTGCATATACATCTGTTATGCCCGAAACAGCTGTGGACTGATTTGCCAAGTTCTAGACGAATGATCCCATTTAGAGAAGAGATATTTAACATATAAAACATGTAAGCTGTCCTGCGTTAGGATTAGAGCAGCACAAACCAAGGCAGACAAGGAGATCGAAGGCATTAAAAAATGAAATAAGAAAGCTGTGTCGAGTGGGTCTCTCCAAAATCAGGGACAATTCCGGGGGTTTAACAATGGTACTTATCCTGTAGAGGTAAAGCATGGTCTCCTTCGCTCGGGGATTAGAGGATCTGGCTTTGGCAGCAGTTCAAGCCTATCCTTGAGATCTCCAGCACGTCGATAGCTCAGAAGGTGAAGTATTGACTCACGCACCAGAGGCAGCCTGTCTGTGTTTAGCCAGAGGATATTTGGAGATGTGGGAGACAGCGAAGAGGTTTTACTCCCATTACCAAATCTCCAGCACAGCTGAACACAAAGCACCACACTGCCCTGACAGGGATGAGGGATACCTGAGAGTGAGGAGCTCACGCCTCACCTGAATTTCAGCACTGCTCAAATGAAAACATTGCACTCTGAGGTGAAACTGAACACAGTTTGAAAACCTTCTGTTTGAAGTGAGGGATATTGTGTTTGTGCTACTGCCAGTAAGTGGAAAAATGAAGGTGCTTTTGTTTCAAGTCATTGATTTTATATTTCTGGGACTTCAATCATACCCTACCCCAAATCAAACCTTACATTAAAGGATATGCGTAAGAAAACATGCCTTTCTGTTAATTCAGTTTAAATTCAGTCTTGGTCAGAGCATTACAGTGTTAAGTGTTACAAAGATAAAGAAAAAAATACAAAGAAAATTATGAAGAAAAGTACAATACGAATAGGACAGTGTGAAATAACACTTTACAGCTCAAAACTCAATAAAAAAGTGAAGAAATGAGGTGAAATTGAACATATTTTGAAAACCAATTTCACGTCATTAATATTGTGGAATTGTAAAAAAGTAAGTTAAACTAAAGACGTAAGAAATTGCTTAATCCATTTTTGCTTATGCTATTATAAAACAGTGAAAATATTTGAGGTGAAACTGAAAATGTCAGTTTGTGGAATTGCAAAAAAGTGAATATTTGATGTTAAATTCAACAAATTTAACAGATATTTTTTCCCAACAGAACACCAGCCAAAATATAAAAGAAATGAGGTGAATATTAACACATTTTTAACCTCTTCGCTTTTAAGCAAGTTATACTGCATTTGTATAAAAAAAGTAAGCATTTCCTTCAAAAAAGGAAAAAAATTAAGTTGAACACATTTTGAAAATTGTTTTGTTTTATAAGTGATACTGTGTTTGTGTTGCTGCAAAAGTTCCACTGAAAGATATATGGTAAGTTCAAATATATGTTGAAAATTTTCTGTTGTAAGTGATGCTGTTTGTGCTATTTCCAAAAACTGAAAAAAGGCAAATTAAAGACATTTTGAAACTCTCAAACTTCTGTTTCACTCATATATTGACTTATTGTTAGTCTATGACCGATACTGCCCACAAAATGGAAAATCTTTTGTTTTAAGGGAATAATACTGTGTGTTACCAAATAAAATAAACAAAGAAGGGACTCTGAAATAGAATTTTTAAAATAATCTTCTGCTTCAAGTGACTGATACTGCCAGAAAGTGGAAAAAGGGTGAACTTTAACATGTTTTTGTTTCCCAAAATGAGTGATGCTTTGTTTGTGCAATTGAAAAAAAAGCTCAAAACGTGAAATGAATGAAGTGGGTTTGATTTTTTTAAAATCTTCTATTTTAAATGATAATGGATGCAAAATATTGAGGTGAAATTAACCAGATTTTTAAAAAGTATTTTGCTATTCCAGTGAATATATTACAGTATATTTGTTTGTGCTGCTGCCAAAAAGTCAAAAAGAAAGAAATATAACTGAACACATTTTTGAAACCATGTGTTTGTGCTGTTGCCAAAAAGTGAAAAGCACCTGTGCGTAGAATGTCAATGTGATCCACATTAATAATGAAACAAGCTCTGTTTTGCAGATGCTGCTTCTCGGCTGCTGTAGTGGAGACTGAATGGCATGGTTTGCCAGGCGGTCAGCAGCTGCTGATGTTCACATCTCAGAGGAGAGCTGGACCATGTGTTGGCCAGAGATTGTCAAGTGGCCAAAGAATTAACTGGGTCATCCAGAGATATTGAGGTCATATACATAGAGAGAATGTTTACAGTGTATTACAATACAGGAACACACATTAAATGTTTTTAAAGCACTGGTTTCATCCGGAGATTTACTGTTCAATGGACCTTCTTGCAGTGCCAGTGGGCACATTAAATATAGATCTTTATGCTGCTTAAATGATTCCTTACAGACTTTCAACAGGCCTACAGACGAAAGGTGCAATTATGCTCTAAAGAATATGTTGCTGATTGCTTCACAACAGCTTGGCTCTCCACTTTGTCAGCACAGCCCTGTTAATTACACATGTCTGACAGAATGAATGTTCCAGCACTAAAGCTTTGCCTGTTCTGTGCATAGAAGTACCAGTGTGAAATTATAAGGGTTGATAAATATCCCCCTACTCCACCACTTCTACACAGTGTATGAGGAGCAAAAGAGAAACGGTCATTCAGCAGGAGCTCCATAAAGTAGTATGGTGTAAAATGTGTCAGTTTTGAGATGATAAACATGTTTAATTCCACCGTTCTCGACAAGATGCTGAGAATATGCATGAGTAAGTGTGCATTATTAACGGGAACCGTTTGAGGCACTGCAGTGCAATAAGCGGTAAGCTGCTCTGTGTTAATCTAACAGGCTTTCCCTGGTGCTGACTGTGCGTGTATCTGAAGTTAAGGGATGAGATTCGAATCTTTTTTCATGCTTGTGTGCGGTACTTTTGTACAGTAGTGCATAAAGAGGAATTCTGGTTGTCATCACTTTGTCACACTTTGATAGTGCAGAGGAATCTGAGCATCTCTGTGACACTCATTCCCTCCATAAGCCAGGGGCGTAGGCAGAGCTTTTAGAATGGGGGGGCCGGGTAAGACCCAAAGAGTTTATTGTGGTGGCGCACTGCTACTTTGGTTTTTCTCCATACGTACCTAATTCTGCCCATCATTTCCACAAATATTACATCAATAATCTATTGCCAAAAGCAAACTCAAAGTCTAAGATTTTAAGATTTTAATCATTCATGAGAAATATGCTTCATTATATTCAGTGTTAACCTGAAGAAAAACACTTCATACAAACAGTCCATGGAACTTATTAATTCAGGCTGCCCCCAATACAGGTTACACATGAGTCTAGAGCAGAAAGCTAGTCAGACAGCACTTGCAACACATGCATGTGTTCACCTGTAAAATTACTAATTCATTAGCATGATAAATGATTGTAGATTTTTTTTTTCATTTTTGATAGTTAACTTATTATTATCACACCTTAACTCATCTTATTATCACATAGCCTATTCATGATGTAGCTCATAGAGCAGCACTACTAAAGGGGACCTGTGCAGTGCAGCGTTTTCAGACTCTTATATCTGATTGATAACTACCCCAGATGATTTTCACCATAAAACATAATTGACAATTTATTGATGATGGCTAACTGATTAACTGGACTTTATTTATGATGATTGATGGTTGACTGTCTCACTTTCCATAACTAGGGTGGCCAGAAGGGCCATGCCTGGGTAGCACTGGCAACCCCTTGGCTACACCTCTGCCATATACCCTTTATTATACACATTATGGTAGCTTGGTGCATGTGAGTGTGTATGAGTGTGTGTGTGTGTGTGTGTGTGTGTGTGTGTGTGTGTGTGTGTGTATGTGTGTGTGTGTGTGTGTGTGTGTGTGTGTGTGTGTGTGTCATTACTGCTAGAACACAAGTTCTCAACCCTGGTCCTGGAGTACCTCCTGTACCATGCATTTTAATGTGCTTGTTATTTAGTTTGGATTGTGGTGCCTGGTTTTGTGTTGATTTTCCTCTTTTTTTTGGAAATGGCATAAATTTGCATTAGACCTGTGTTGTTGAGAGACTTCCTTTAACAAGCAGAAGACACATCGGTTATATAAAGACATACCTCAAATACATGCTGAAGGAATTTCCTTCAGAATAACATTGTTTAAACTCTCTGGACCAGATTTAAGTATGTGAGAAGATGTGCTGCAAAATATTTTGCGAGGTGACTGCAATATGCATGCAGCATCTTGCAGGCTCAGTTTTTTGAGCCAGAGTAAATTAATACCCCAGTAGAATGTTTTGGTTGGAAAGAACTTCATTTATTGACATCACTGTCTCTTTTATTTTCTCTTTGTCTTGAGCTTGTTGACGACTGTTTTACTGTGCCTTCTATTCTTGTACCTCACAAGTGAGCACTTAGTGGGTGTGAAAAGTGCTTTGCACTTTGCTCACCATGAGGCTGGATATACATTTCTGTTTTGCATCATTGCCAGCACATACATACTGCATACCAGCACAGGACTGAAAAAAAATCCATCTGATATTGAATATTTGGATGCATGTTTTTTCAACACATACCTTAGTTTAAAAGAAAAAAAAGGGTCTGTCTTTTTCAAGAAGACACAATCCATGAAAAAGAATCTGGTTATATACCAATCAGGCATTTTCATTTTTTCAGCTCCGCTTACTATACAGGAGCACTACAGGAGCAGCTCTACAATTACAGACTGTAGTCCATCTGTTTCTCTGCATACTTTCTAACCCTCCCTTTTATCCTTTTCTTTAGTGGTTAGGACCCTCATGGACCCTCACAGAGCAGGTACTAGTTGGGTGGTGGATCATTCTCAGCCCTGCAGTGATACTGATGTGGTGGTGGTGGTGTGTTAGTGTGTGATGTGCTAGAAGTGGATCAAACACAGCAGTTATGCTGGACTTTCTAAACACCTCAGTGTCACTGCTGGACTGACAAGTCAAGTCAAGGGGCTATTATTGTCATTCCATCTTTGTACAAGTACACAGTGGAGTGAAATTACGTTCCTCCAAGGAACAACATGGTGCAACATGAAACAGAATAAGCAGTACAAAGTGCAACATGCAGGTGTAAGTGTGCAAAAAAAAAGAATAGAAACAATACAATAAATATGATAAATACAACAGACATTAGACACGGTTAACAGACAGGACATTGCAGCACCAACACAGCACTCATTTCTGAGCATGAGGTAGGGTTGTGAAATAACGTGCAAAGATTATTTAACATGCTGTGATCTGTGAATACATGAGCACAGCAGTTCCTGAGGTAAGATATACATGGTACTTGACTAAACAAAGTGTAAAAACTGTTTTAGCAGCAAGTTCCAGATAGTGCAAAAGAGCATCAAAAGAAGAGAATGTGTGAGTGTAGAATGTGTGTGTGTGTGTGCGTGTGTGTGTGTGTGCGTGTGTGTGTGTGTGTGTGTGTGTGTGTGTGTGTGTGTGTGTGTGTGTGTGTGTGTGTGTGTGAGAGGGGCTTTCAGTTCAGTCATTGTGAGTTCAAAAACCTGATTGCTTGTAAAACAAAGCTGTTGCAGTGTCTGGTAGGGATGGCACAGATGCTCCGGTACCTTCTGCCAGACGGAAGCTGTGAGCAAAGTCCATGTGAGGGATGGTTGGGGTCATCCACAATGCTACAGCGTGTGGTGTAGATGTCCATGATGGAGCGGAGAGAGACCCCGTTGATCTTCTGACAATAGTCCAACCAAAAATATCCAGCCAACAGTGTCCTGTGGGCAGTGTCCTATGACTACTGATGAAGAACTAGGATGACCAACACAAACTGTGCAGCAGCAGATGAGTTATCTTCTCTGACTTTACATCTACATGGTGGACTGACATGGTAGGAGTGTCTAATAGAGTGGACAATTAGTGGACACAGCTGCACTGCTGTGTCTGATCCACTCACACCAGCACACCACCACCATATCAGTGTTATTACAGTGCTGAGAATGATCCACCACCCAAATAGTACCTGCTCCTGACCACTGAAGAACAGGTAAAAGAGGGCTAACAAAGTAATCAGAGAAACATATGGACTACAGTCTGTAACTGTAGAAGTACAAAGTGCACCTATACAGTAAGCTGGAGTGGAGCTGATAAAATGGACAATGAGAGTTTCACTGTCTACGCTTTGGAAAGACAAGCAGCAAACTGAGTCAATTAGACTGAACTTTGCAGTGGAAAAGTGGCAAAATGGAGTGCCGTGCAGCATGCTTAAGGTGGTATGACGTTAAGGTCACAGGGAAACAATGGCATCACCAATGCACCTGATAGCACCCTTAGTAAATTCAATGTTAAATTCACGTGCATTGTGGACACATTACAGTGACAACAAGGCATGTTTTGAGCTGTGCCTGCACTTGTACATACATCAGGCCTTGAGTATCCTTTTTTGGTCAGATTTTCCCTAACGTGAATGGGATTTAATAGGCAGTGGACACTGACACTGAGCATTGCAAGTGTGTAGAGTATACAGCACTCTCATGGCAAACACCTGCAGGCTCGTACTCAGTTAACGCGAGCTTGGTGTATGTGTGAGTGTGAGTGTGTGTGTCCCTGTCTTCACTGCTGTAATGAAGCCCTGCAACAGCAGATGCTAATGAGATAGAGTTTTGGAATATCTGTTTCAGGTGAGCACTCATTATATAAACAGCCTGACTTTATTTTTGGCCACGGCCTGATCCATTATTTATTAAGATCCAGGTATTAAAGTCTGCATCAGCATTAACACCTTGGAACCCATTTTAATATTAATTGCACTGAGGGTGTATGAGACTTAAATGCCATTTATAATGGCATTGTACTCTGTGAAAGCCCATGATAAATCATTCAGGATGGTGGGTAACATAGCATTTTTTTGTTGTTAGTGGTATATTTTAACAGTGTACAACATAAGAGGCATCGGCTAGACTAGTAGATGGAGAAAATGTTAGGTAGATTGTTGGAGCCTCCAGATGCTGGATTTTAAGCTTCAAGACCTTGGGGGTCTTTTCACGACTGCAGAAAGCTCTTGATTCAGTCTTTGTCTAAAAATAGATTCTTTCTTCCCCATTGGTCTTACATTAAACAGGCCTTCAATATTTTTCAAGAATTTGAAATGGTCTCTTGGGGAGTTGAAATTCTGCACACGTCTCTACTCCTTCTCTTAATAGCAAGCCTTCGAGACTCTTGAAGCTCACTGCTCTATCTGCAAAATGTTTTCATCAGCAATTTTTAAAGAATTCATTAAGGTCCATGGGTCACACTGACTGCCATATCCGACTCTTACACTTTCATGGAATCCCATTAAAATGTTTATCTTTTTGAGCTACTGCTGACAGTGGTTAATGAACACTAGCAGTTAACTTCTTGTGATGTTTGGAAAAACCTTGAGAAAAATCTATTACAGCGAAAATTACTGCATACTCTGTAATTGTTCTGTCAGAATGATACTAGAAAACAATTAATTGATTAATTCTTTAAGGCCAATCAAAAAGAAAGCTAACATGTCCTGTGAAACTGATCAATAATGTGTTTTTGTTTAGTTTGTGTCAAGAATGACCTTTTTGAACAAGCAATCACATCATGTACAACCCCACTGAGAACCCCATATGACATTGGTCATAGTGTTTTCTATCTATAAAAGAAGCTGAAGCCCTGAACTACAAATGTTTCTGAGTGAGTATAGAGCATACCAGGGTACCAAATGTTTGAAAAATATGCCCATTTTAAATTTGATGCCAACAACACACCCAAAAAAGTTGGGACAGGGGCAACAAAAGGCTGGTAAAGTTGTGTAAGGCTAAAAAAAACATTTTTGGTTAATTGGCAACAGGACAGTAACATGACTAGGTAGAAAAACAGCATCCCAGAGAGGCTGAGTCTTTCAGAAGTAAAGATGAGGAGTTCTCACAACTCTGTGAAAGACTGCACAGGCAAACAGTGTAACACTTCAAGAATAACATTGCTCAACGTAATATAGCAAAGAACGCTTGCTTTTCATCATCTATGGTACATAATATCATTAAAAGATTCAGAGAATCTGGAGAAACCTTCATCAGGCAGCATTGAATTAAAATCAGAGTAAATCACTGCATGGGCTCAGGAAAACTTCTGAAAAACACTATCTGTGAAAACAGTTTGTCGCTGCATCCACAAATGCAAGTTAAAACTCTAAAACGTAAATAAGAAGACAAATATAAAACAGGATCCAGAAACACTGCCACCTTCTCTTGGCCTGAGCTCATTTGAAATGGACTGAGGTGAAGTGGAAAAGTGTCCTGTGGTCTGATGAATCAACATTTGAATTTCTTTTTGGAAATCATGGACACTGTGTCCTCTGGGTTTATGATATAGGGGTCCATTAGTGCACATGGCATATGTGCTGTGCACATTTGTGAAGGCGCCAATAATTGCTCTGTATTAAAATAGTCCTGCTGCTAAACTGATCTGCCTGCAGTCCAGACCTGTCAACACTGAAAACATTTTGCACATTATGAAATGAAAAATACAACAAAGGAGACTCCGAACTGATGAGCAGCTGAAGTCCTATGTTAGGCTAGAATGGGCAAACATTTCCTTTGTTCCCAAACATTTGCAGAGTGTTGTTAAAAAAAGAGGTGATGTAACACTGTGGTAAACATGCCCTCTCCCACCTTTTTTGAAATGTGTTGTGGGCATCAAATTCAAAATGGATACACATTTTTCAAAAAACAATAACATTTCTCAGTTTCAACAACCGGTTTGTAGTATTTTTATTATATATTAAGTATAGTTTGGACAGTTTGGTTTAAATGATTTTCATAACATTGCATTCTTTTTGTACTTACATTCCGTACAGCATGCGTGTTAGCCACCTTTTGTACTCTGATGTGCATACACTCACATATAGTGCAGGGATTCAGCTTCTTTTATAGGTTGATAGAAAACCCTATGACCAATGTGGTCCGACTATGCATAAATCAAATTTGACATTGGTTCAAACCTGGCATTTACTTGTAGCCCTACAGATGCAGTTGCCAGATCCCAGCATATTTACAGCCATTAGAGGTGTTTCTGACCCACCACTCAAAACCACCAGTACAAAAATCAGGCAGTTACAACAACTTTCCTATTGGACGAGACTTCCACCTTTGCCCAGAGTCACCAGGCTTAGGAAGCGGAGGCCTTCCCCTCTTTGACTACCAGCAGCAGATGGTTGTGTTATTGATGGGATTCAAACTCATGATCTCCTGATAATGGAGTAAATGCTTAACCTATTGCACCACTCTGGTTCCAAATTTCCAAAATAGGTCTACATGTCCAAAATGTAAAATAATTGTTTTAATTTAAAGTAATGTGGTTAACTCAAAGATTTAAGTTAATTGAACTTCAACTGAATTAAGCTGCAAACTAGGAAATGTAGTAGTGTTCTTAGTACTGAGGTAGATTTGTGCTAAACTAACTAAAATTAACACTTTAATCCAACATTTGTCCTTGTTCAAATAAACTGAATGTGATATCGGCCAAAACATTTTAGGTTGTATTTTTTACTGTGTATCATGCCATGTTTGGCTGAGAGCTGAATTAAATGATGTGTCTCCACAAACCTGCTAAAAATAGTAATGATTGTCATGGCACACATGTCAGCACTGGCAATATTTGCCAGAAGTAGCAAAGATCTCCTTTGGCACATGTAGGCCAAATAAGCTTTTTAATGGGAGGCCACTTTTGGCTCACTGGCAGTTTTCCAGTGTGGTCCAGACATACATTGTTTGCCAGAATTGGATTTTGGCTAGTTAAAAAAGACAAAGCCAAAGTCAGTGAACATATCCTAGACAAGATGTTAAGTCTGAAAGAGCTAAAACCAAACCTGCACTCTATTACTCTACAATCAATATGTGGCTTTTGATCAAAGGAAATAAGTGATGTGACCTACGACCATAACAAATAGCACAGGTGTTCTCTTCAAGAGATCCAAGATGGCAGCCAAAAGAATGGGTCGTTTGTTAGCCTTCACTCCTGTCCTTGTGGGTAAAACATATCATGCAGTTTTTGTCTATTTTAACTAATAATTTCCAACTCTCTTATTTTGTTTCAAAGAAAAATGACAATCAAACAAAGTATAGCTACAGGAATTAAGGTCTGATTGCACATGGCTGCTTTGTTTATGGTTTCTGTTTATGCTGCTTGAACAAAGGTTTAGTGCAGCAGAAGATCAATCATAAGATGCACCTGCTCCTTGTTTTTGGTTGTTATTGAAGTAGTGAGACTTTGGCCTAGTGTAGTTGGAGAAAGGATCTTGTGATCCCTTAATTCTTTAAAAGTGCACTGTACCATAATGACCAAGTTTTGTATCATTTTTAGAATAAAATATAAAAAGTTTACATACAAAGTTATTTGCAGCTGTAGTTTTCTATTGCCATTCCTCAGTGGTGGTCTATTCAGTATAATGAACTGGTGACTATTAGTACACCTCTATTACGGTGCTCTAAGGTAAATGTAGACAGAGAGCAAAACAAAGTGAAGACACAGGCACCAGTCAATAACACTAAGCCAATTAAAATCACTCTTCATTTAAGCTGTGATCTCTATTGATTTGCCTTTCAATTCTCATCCATCAAGGTGGTAGACTGCCTCAAGGCCTCCTGCAACTCAGTTTTAAACCACTAACCAACTCCAGCACCCGGCAGCTGCTCTTTAGACATCACATTCATGTTTCAAGGTTGTTTGGAGCTCAGACAAACATGGTGGTGTCAGTTTAGTATATTGGACTTTTATTGGAGTTTGTATATGCATTTTCTTTTGACCTAGTTTCACAAACTGCTGGCTGTGAGAATAAAGCACACTGTGTAACTAAAGATACAAGTCTTTGGGCTGAGTGAAGGATGCGGTGTCAATTTTATATTAATCATGATGGTCATTACAATCATGGTTGCTATAATTAGCCATTATGGGCAATTAGGAAATCAATGTGTTTAATTAACAGACTAATTGTTTAATGCTTAATTTAATGTTTGCTTGTTACTTAGCTGTCCTGACCAGGGGCTAGAAATCAGTAGTAAAAATAAAGATAGCAGTATTAGTATTTAAAATAAAGATCCCAAAAGGTGCTCTTTGCAGTTATGCTATAGAAGACCTTTTGGTTTCCTAAAGAACTTTTGTGAAAATCAGAAGTGATACTAGGTAGATCGCCCACCTAGTATCACAATGACAAATGATTACAAAATCTCAAACTGCATTCAAGGCAAATGACTTTTAAAGTTTAAAACTATGTACATTTTGGGGATTTGAGGACTTGGAGGCCTCTCTAGTGGAATTATGCAATGGCACACAATGTGCAGAAGTACATTTTGTAACATTGATTGTGCTTCCTGATGATTGTGAACATTTTGAAAGGGTATTCAAAGAGAACTTCCTCAAAACCTGGTAAAGGATATGTCTTCCAAGGATGAGAGTGAATTATCTACTATTATCATCATATTTTCATCAGTATCCGGCTGATTTTGTATTTGAGACCTAAAAATTGAGTGAGACGTTTCTGAGTTTGTGTGGATGTTAATATGTAAAGACCTATGACATGGCCTAAAAAAAAACTCAAAATAACAAACTGACTTCTCAGAATTTTAAATGATCATATAAGGCTTTACAGCCAACAGCTAACTTACAGGACTAAAAAGATCACATTTTAGGATGGTTGTATCTCCTACTACTTAATTTACTTTCTTATTTACTACTTCATTTTAACAAAATGTACAGCTTTAAAGAATAATCTGAAGGTTGCATAACAGTGAAAAGTTCTTGCCCTCTGTCCAGGCTCCACCCATTATCATTTTAACCTAGCTCCACTCCTTCATCATGTCTCTCACCTATGTTTGCAACTCCTCCAAGTCATTATCTTCCCAAGGTAATTCTAGTCAGAGTTCAGCACTTACATACCCCCATTGTGCCTACCTAGTCCTTCCCATGTAATTAACCTTTGCTCTTTTGTTGTTTCCCTGCAGTGTTTGTCTTAATTTAATCTTTATAGATTTCCCCAAGCTCTTTGTGTGTTCATGTTTGGAAATAAATTGTAACAAAAAAGTTCATACCACCTGACCTGCTCCTTCATTCTTCTATGGTGAAACTTTATTTTCAGTGGCATTTTTAGATGAAACAAACACTCAGTGAACTCTCAGCAGCATGTGAAAATACTATGAGGGTTAGGATTAGGTTTTGGGTTGAGGTTAAGGTTAGGGTTGGAATTAGGTCCAGGGTGAGGGTTAGGATTAGGTTCTGGGTTATGGTTAGTGCTAGGATCAGGGCCAGGGCGAGGGTTAGAATTAGGGCCAAGTTTAGGGTTGGGTTCTGGGTAGGCTGTTTTGTGTAATGGAAGTAACATTAACAATACATCTACTTAATGTAAGTAATGTATCAACAGCAAATCCACAAAATTTACTTCAATGTATTCAGATGCTTCACTAATATGTGTTACTGATAATCTATTAAGAGTTTATTAATCATCTACAACCACATCAAATAAAGTGCTACCACCTCTATTTCTAAGAGTGTATGGTCACTGCATCAAAATCAAGCATTATTCTTTTAAATGCCACTACTCAGCAAATAAGGGCACTAATAAATCATGGAAATTTGTGCTGAGAGTGAATTTTAGATCTTTTCCTCGACAGGTTTGACAAATCACAGGCTGACAAATCACAGGCTTCCAGTTAAAGTGTGCTGTAACCTGTATTATCTTTACATAATGTGTGAAATAAAACAGTCACAATCACATAGTGATGTCAATTAGCAATCATTCAGTTAGCCTAACATTACTTTATGAATGATTTTTCACATTATTTATTCTTCTTGCAGATGAGATATAACATTAAATAATTGAAAGAGTAAAAGCATTCCCCCAGCCTTGCTTTACAGCACTGCGGCTTTCTTTCTTTTTTTTTTTTTTGCTTACAGTGTATTAATACTTGTCTTGTAAGCACACCTAAAATGTTAATAATATCAGTGCTTACAGTTGCATTTCTGGCCCTCTCTGTTCTTGCCGACTCCAAGGCCTCCGACTGTCAGTATCTTCCCCTTCAGGCGCAAAATCAAGTTTCTGCTTCAGCAAGTTTGATAATAATCTGACCTCATCTGGTTTAGGTAGCTGAGAGAGTCCACAGTTTCAGAGGGCAGGTAATGAATTCTGGGCCATTTTAATGCACTCTTCTGATATCACCCGCATGGACCCTGTGAACTGTCTCTGTCTGTCTATAGAAAAGGTTAGCTAACTATTAAACCTATCACAACCTTCGGGTAAAGAATGGAATTTAATTTTATCATGTCACATCTGAGGAGCTGACCACTCATATTACTCAGATTCTTATGGCATGGATTTCAAGTCCATGCTAATTAATAAAAAAGCAAAGAGTCAAATCTGCCCCATGGCTATAAAGAGCTGTGAGGAGAGCTTTGGATTTACATGATTCAAATGTGTCAACCAGTGTAATATCAACACAATTCTTGCCAAAAAAAGTCATTCAAAAGACTGAAATGGTCTAGATGTAATGTGTGAGCCAGAGAGCAGATCTTACTCTTTGCTTTTTATTAACTGGCATGCATTTTGATTTTCATATCTCTTAAGAATCTAAGTAATTTATTAGTGTAAATAAATAAATACTGGTTGTACATAAGTAAATAAATGCATAGTGATTTGGCTTTGTTTTTCAAAGGATTTCTCAGCTGTGCCTTTGAGATAAAATGCATCTACTGTCTTGTTCGTCTTGTTTGTCCTTTAGGCGCAAGGTTTTCTACATCCAAGTCCTCCAATCCTGATAAACATTAGCTGACAGAAGTGTTGACAGTAATAGCTCTGTGGTTTGACGCAAGAAGACACTGTGCCTTCATTATGCGTCTGAGTAGAGAGCATTCTCCCAAACGTTAAAATAACTTAGGAAAAGGTCACATTGACAAGGTGACAAGGCAGCCAGAGAATGTGTGGAATTATGCAAGCAGGGTGGAATGTACAAACAAAAACGTTTGTCACCAAAAATGTTAATATTCAGTTCATTGCAGGCTTTGAAAACTGACAGGAGTGTGTGGTGCCTGCAAAGTGTCTAACTTGTCTGGGCTGCTTTAAGATCTGTGGTGCTGTGATTGAGCAGATCTATTAATGTCCATTATGTCTCTGGATGAGCACTATTCTATATATATATATATATATATATATATATATATATATATATATATATATATATATATATATATAGCTGTCAGTGACCTTTAGTTATGTGTCCTTTAGTCATGTGTCCTTGACCACTGAACATGCCATGTCAGGAGTTATTTTGCAAAAATGCCATAGAAGGAATACATTTAAAGAGCCTTTCAGTACATGAGTAAATGAGATCTAAAGAATGTGAGAGACCTCTGGGCTGGAACCCCTCACTTCACTGGGTGGTACTCTCAAGGATATGTCTTCAGTACCTTTAGTTAGGCAACATAACTGTACCATATTCCATTGCTCCAAGTTGCATTGACACCATTCAATTGTCTTAACACTTAATTTTAATTTAAAACATTAGTTTATTAAAATGGTATAAATGTGCACCTTTCCCCTAAGAAGAATTATTGAAGGCACACAACTGGACTTTCAGTCCATTGCTGTACCTTTGAGGATGTACTTACATTGTTTCACTTAACAGTGAAAACAAGTCATCAAAATTGAGTCAAGGCCAAGTCCATATGAGAGTGAAGTCAAGACCAAGACTTTAAAAAAGTTCTCTTTAAGATCAAGAGAAGTAGTTTTTATTTCCCCCATTACACAAAAGGTAGTTGGTAGTTGGTTGACCAAGACATGTTTGGTTCCTGATGTTTGACTCTTTAGCTGTGCACTGAAGCTACAAGGCTAAAGTAGCAGAAGTCTGTGCCATGCAAAAAGATTTTCAGTGACTTAAACATTCTTTGTTAGCTACATTAGCCTCACAGCTCCACTGCAAAATGACAACAACAAATGGACTAATAAAAATAAATGAATAATAAATATTTATTGCTTATTCTAATCTGAAATGATAGAAACTCAAAATCAAAAGTCGTCCAGACTGTAGTACTAAAGAAAAAAATTCAATACCAATTAAAGATTCTCCTAAAACTTTATGTCTAAGCTGAGAATCATCCAGGATTTTTTTTTTTAGAGTGCAATAATGTTGTCAGGAGTTAGTGTGTCAGTAAGATCAAGGCATATTGTGGAATATTTCAAACTTTTTATGAAAGAGATTTAAATATTAATAGGTGAAGGAGAGAGTTTCTGATGTTCACAGTCCAATCTTGCCTAATGAAAACCTAAGGCAGTCAGGCAGCTGGCCTCAGCTGTGATGTGATTAAGCCAGGTTTGGGGAAAGGTTCCTGCCACAGAGTGGAGAGGGAGTGCCATGGCAGAGCGAGGCCTGGCACAGCATGTGTTCTCCCTGTCATGGCAGCCTGACTGGCCCAGGCAAGCGTGGTGTTAGAGCAATGATTAATTATGGCCCTGATGAAATGTGATGGCTGTGGAAATGTCAGTGAGATGACACCACTAGTCAACACGATGCCGCAGGAAAGGACAGATCACACACAGAGACATCTGGAGGGATCGGCAGCAGCAGCCGCTCTCTGCCTCCGCACTGAGAGCATGACTGCTTCTGCCCTGCACCGGCTCTGCTTCTGCTCCTGCACGGCTATTTATACAGCTAATACCACAGCAGCCACTGAACTGTCTGAGGTGACAGTCATGAGCCCTATTATTCTCAGTAATGGTGAATCAGTAATCACCATTTAATCTTTAGAGTCAAGTTATTTTATGCTCTCCAAAGATAATTATGTAATTACACAAATTGCACAGCTAGTACACTGTGAAAAGTGGAAATTAATTTGATGTAAATTTCATCTAAACTAAAATTCATTCAAAGTATTTATTAAACTGAAAAGAAGTTAAATTGCTTATTACCATATGAACTATTTTTTAGGTTGTACTGATAGATTATACAGTGCATAATAATTAGAATGAATTACATTTCCGTTTACACTGATTTACATTCTGTATTGGCTGTTTTGACTATCAACCATAGTGCTTTAAGGCATTTGACTTTGAGTTTTTCAACTTGTTTCAAATCATTTTCCATCACATTAAAATCTTCAAGTATCTTCTACTTATAAAAAGTGATATTGATTGAAAATTCTCAATACACACTCCTCTTGTTTCAATATAATTGTAATTTGTAGCTCATTTTTATTCAATAGAATCTTGTTTGTCTTTATACTTTGTGTTACAGTATAACTTGTTTTTTATACTTTGGATGGAAACAAAAGGGTTACAGTTTTTAAATGCCCAGTGCAAAATTGGCCAGTCAGGAATTGCTTTTCTCCATGGTATCTAAGAAGATATAGCTAAGCAAGCTCTCCTATAAGTTAGGACATCAAGAGTTGAAGAGAAGGCCTAGCATGTTAGATTAACCATCAGTATAATTACAAAGTGACAGTGGAATGAACTAATCCTGTTGATTTCCAATAGGTGGGACCAATAATGTGTGAAAAACCGCCACTTTAGGCTTTCTGGAAGTCCTAGAGACATTACTGGCTGTGAATATCAGTGGCCGCCTAATCAACAGGGTGTTAGAAATGAACAATGCGGACAGCAGCTCTGTATCAGGGTTGCTAAGCTGTGGTTTCCTGTAAAACTGCTATAAAGCAATGCCATAGGTTTGTCACAAGCTCCAACTAAAACATGGATTGTACAGCCCAAAAATGTTCAACCAAATCACTGTGAGCTTAGTGACACAAACTACTAGGTCCCAAGGAATGAACGTCGTCATAGAGAAGGCTTTTCACATTTATGATCCAAATTAAAGGCCAAGCCCTAACAGCAATGTTTTGCTACTGAAAGTAATTAACTGTGAATTACACCATGCTCTTGTTATCAGTAAAGATAACTGAATTCTTAGCATAGTCAATTGAGTAAGTTAGATTCACTCTTTTCTGGGTAGTCTATTTTGACGCTCAAAGCTTGCATGAAAAATAGAATCCACAGCTATTCAATAACATCATGCATGACTGCAACAAAGACAAACTGCAAAAGCTCACAAAGCCTTAAGAAATCTGACTTTAATTTCTGAAGGTCGACACCTGTCTTAACACAGGAACACAGGCAACACACAGAACTTCCCCAGTGATTTGCTCTGCTTTACTGAAATAAATTGAATCGATCTGATAGGTCCCAGAGGTGCCAAAAATTGTCCAGCTGTGTGCCACTGGATATATTAAACACTGGGCCTTTCCACTGCACTGACTGCCCTCATTTCTATAGCACAGATGTGTCAAAGGTCCAGAAAGACTCATATGCGCATTAGGCCATTCAGTTTGGCCATGTTTAATTTCTCTTGTGCATGGTCATAAGACCTCTGAATAGGCAGGGCGGAGAGACAGTAATAGCTGAGCAGAACACTGAATTAATGAGTTCTGTTTTCTGTGCTCATATGCGTCTTGTGAACTGCATGTCGCATGAGCAGGTGCCCATATGGAATAGCCTTCTGCTACACAGTTTCAAAATGAGTTTATTGGCGTCAGCAGCTTTCTGTGGTGCAGAAAGTCAAAGGCCTTGGCTTATATTCATTTAGACTTAGATTTGTCATACTTCAAGATGAATTTTCAGGCTTAATTAAGAACTTGATGTAACTGCATGTTTAATACTGTAAAATGCCAGACTCAGCATTGAATTGCTGGTTTCACATGCTTTCTATCTAAATTAATGACCATACAATACACCTATCATATAAGACTATAGGATATGCACTTTATAGGTTTATAATTACAAACTGGAAGTGTGGAATCTTCCGGGGTTTTTAGAAAGCCCTGAAAATTCCCCACTTCCAGTTAGCAAGTGTAAACCAATGAAAGGGCACATCCTATAGTCCTATATTATAGGTATATTTGATCAAGGTGATTAGTCTATTCTGGTTGAGTTGTATACACAGACATTCTATTGCAATTAAGGCCATTTGGAATATAGTTTATCTCTGATTGAACGAGGTGGGTAATCCTGTGAATAATTCATTAAATAGAAGAATAACAAACATGTAAATGGCTGTATCCAATTACATTCCCTATCGGAAGATTAAGTACATTCTGCGCATGTGCATTTATGTCATAGCGAAAGTTTATAATGTTGAACATGGTGAGCTCAGAAACTGGTCTGCAAAGGAAACAAAGTTTTTAATTGGAACTTTAAAAGATGGTGGTGGGACTGATGTCCAGCTTATGTGTCTCAGAAGATGATGTCTTCCTTACATACTTTAATATTTACTTTTTTAAGGACTATTTAAGGACTATTACCAACCCAGCGAGTAGAGCTAAATTTGTAAAGATCCCAGCAATGCTGGTTAATGCCCAGTGTAACTAATAAACTGGGAACTCCATGATTTTTCAGTGATGTTTTAGAAGCTGTATTTTCCAGAAAACATTTTCCAGAAAACATGCAAGATTTCTGTTATCATGTTGGATGTTAGAAAGAAAACAATGTTTGAGTGAAAATCCTGGAGTGATTGCATCAGATATGGGCTGGTGTGCAAAAGTAGAACGCTGCCCACACACAGTGGAGCCAAGTCAAAGAAAACAGCACAGTTTTCTCTGTGTCATGCAGCTTCTGCTCTATATCTCTCATAAAGAAAAGAATGGATCCTCATCATTATGTTGAGGAACTCAGACCCCACCTTGTAACCGCTCCTGTGACGGGTACTGATTGATACGAGTTAAAGCTTAGGCTCATCTCTGATCTCTACCTGCTCTGCTTTGCAGGGATGTGAGCAGATGTTATCTTTTGATTAAAGCCCAATTGATCTGGAATGATGAATGTGTAACAGAGTGTTTCATGGCAGTGTGTATTAATGAAGCGAGTGCTGCTGCAGCGTTGATCTACTTCTCCTGATACTGTGGGTAAACACACCTCTGGTACCAGGTCAGAAAGAGTAGGGCTGTAACAACCACAGCACATCACTGGAGTTTGCAGTTTACTGTACTGGCTTACCAGGCTCAGCATGAGCTATCAAAACAAAATCATAGTACTGTTTATATACTGTATGCTAGTTTCCTTTTGTTCAGTGCTACTGGCTGCAAAAGAACTGCCATCAAGAAATACACGCTTAAAAATAAAAGTACCTGTAGGTTTCTATAGGGTATGATGCCAATGAAGAACCATGTCTGGATTCTTAAACAACCATAATGAATGGTTCCTTAACCCTCTGGAGTCTGAGGGCATATTCTTCTTAAATTCTCTTTTAAAGGCACTTGCATTAAACATGATACCCATATTTTTCATATCAAAATGTTCCATTGTCTTCTTCACTACTTTCTAAAACCGCTGCAGCAACTTCAGCATCTGTAAAGTCATGTGTCTCCAATGTGGATTGAATGAAGAATGAAGGGCTTCTGGAGTATCACACAATATATAGCGAGACACATGAATGCTAAATGTAATAATTCTAAGAAGCAGATGGTCTCTCAAACCCTTCTTCACAGCCTCATAACTCCGAATGGGACCCATGAACGATCTCATGATAAGATGAAATGGAAAGGGTGACTTTACAGATTCAGGAAATGTTTGAATTCTATTTTTGTGCTGTAATATTGCAAAGATAGAGAAACATGTATAGAAACATTGAATTTAATACACGGGTGAGTTCGTGGACCCCAGAGGGTTAAAGATATGCTGAAATATGACAGAACAAGATGTCTGAATTATTCATGGCATGTATCATTATGATATATAAACCTGTAGTAAACTATTCAGTTGTCAAAGCCTAAATCTGCAAGCAAAGCATTCAACTAAGTGGGACGTTTTTGCTTTCATGTGATAACAAGACTGCAACTGCATCACTTCAAGGAAAAAGTGAAATATTTACTTAAAAATCAAGAAGGTTCTTTTTTCCCCCGAAGCCTATTAGTGACATCAAAGTGTTTGTCAAAGGCAGAGTACACTCAGCTACTACAGTATCCACTGCGCAAAATGGTGTAAAAAATCTGATTTGCATGAGAGAAACACTCCAGCAGAATGATAATTTCCCATTTCAACCTCATATCCACTACAGGCCTGTGGACGACAGGCCTGTTTTAAAGTCTTCCTCTGAATACTAAAGTGTGGCTTCATTACAGGTTTGAGTAGAAAAGTTTAGCTCTCTCCCCTCAGCTGTTTACAATGATAATTCAACCACTGCTGCAGAGTACAAGCTTTGTAGTATAATTGATAGGAACATGATTTGTGAAATTCTGAAGATTTGTTTGAAAGTATAATTGGATGTACTATGTACTGTATAAACAAAACTGACAGCAGATAATCATGTACTGTATTTCTGAATGCTTTTCATGAAAACAAGCCAAGAAAGGAGCCAGAATGTTTTCTTAGCGTCTTGACATGGAAGAATAATTTTTGGTTCCCTAAAGAACTTTTCACTGGATGGCTCTTTAAAAACCATATTTGTAAGTGAGATGTGTTTATTTGTAAGTAAAGAACTTCTATAATGCTTAAAGAACCTCTACATATTGTTCCACACAATGTAAAGCAGTGTCACGCTGGGGAGCGAGGAGGTGGACGCATATGCTAAGATAAGCGAGTTTTATTTTGGGCAAATCCAGGGTCATGGTCAAGACAGTCCAGGTTCAGGTATCCAATATGGAGAGCAGGTGGGACAGACATAATGAAAAAGAAACACAGGATAAACAGAGTATGAAGGCCGGAGGAACGAACACCAAACAAAACAGACCATATATCAAACATACAAACAATCAAACGTCAAACATGAATCATATCAAACAAAGACCAGCACTAGACTAAGGAACAAACAGGGCTTAAATACAAGAGGGCTAACAAGGGTTCAAAAGACACAGGTGGAAAACAGGTAGAAACAAACTAAAAGGACTAAAAGGTAAACAAAAGCTTATCTCAGGTAATGAAGTCCTTCAGGAGCATCTCTGGGTTGTTAGAACTCCAGGATGGGCACCCCTGATGTAAATCTTCTTGGAAGAACCCTTAAATTGCTCTTCACACACACTCATCTCATTTTCAAACATGTTTTGTCAGTCTTTAGATAATTAAAGTAGTTGCTCTGGGCACTGGTCACTCAAAGAGCCTTTGTGGCACATTTTTAACCCCTTAAATTGCCAGGCCCACTGGCAGGCCCAGCTTCTATAACATAAGAAAAGCTCTAAGAAAAAAATCTATCTATCTATCTATCTATCTATCTATCTATCTATCTATCTATCTATCTATCTATCTATCTATCTATCTATCTATCTATCTATCTATCAAGATAATTTGCAAATTATGTTGGTGATCTCAGAACAATGGACTGACCTGACCAGTGTCCAGAGATCAGCATCACTAAATGTGTTTGGGATTACTTGGATCATAGGGAGCAGAAACTGCAACCAACTTTTTGCAGGTGCAGATTTCTGAAAGTATGTCTCCAGAAAAGAATGAAAGCAGTATTGAAAGCAAATTATGGACACACTAAATCCTAAAAAATAGGATACGTCATTTGTACATTTAGCTGAAACTTATGTCTAATTGTCTGATTCATATGTTTTTTCCAGAATTTGAAAAATTAATATCTTCTGCGCAGTACAGTATATAGATGATCATGTTTGTGAGGTCTCTAATGTTGATTTGGCCATGTACAAATTGTTTGTTCTTTATGTTTAGACAGTATTTTTATTCTACATGTATTTAGACTGGCTGACTGATGGTAATTCGATACTGAGAGTGATACTGTTTCTCTGAAGTGTTTTTCCAATTTGTGCAGTTGGTGAGGCATGAACAGGATGAACAGTGGTGAGGTGCAGTTTCTGTGGTTTTGGTGAGGGATCAATCTTCATTAATCATGCTGGAAAACCACGAGCTGCAGTTCTGTGAGCAGGAGCGCTGACCAGGCCACAGGACGTCTCCATATCCTCTGATCCAGCTCAGTGTTTGTCCACCACAGCACATTTGGTCACGCACTTTGGCCATAGTGAACAGAAGTGGATTCCATGCATCTGGAGCACACAGCAACATGGGCAGAGAAAAGGATAACCAGGGCAACCTGCTTACTGGATTGTCAGCATCAGCAGATAAGTGTATACTGAATAAATCAGACCTCATAAATGTCAAACTGATGCCTTTGATGTGTTTATCATGCTGCAGCATCATAAAGAAAGTCACTATTTAAAGACTAAGCTGCTCACAGTGGCTGAACTATGATGGAATTAAACTGCTATAAAATATGTAAAAGTGTTATTATGGGTCACTTCAACTTTTCAAAATGACAGCACTGTAGTAAAAACTTTGTAAACCTTACACTCTTAGAAAAAACATAGCAATAAGGTGTTTTTGTGTGATGCCTCAGAACAGATCCAGATCCAATCGAAACAGGGGTTTAGATTTGGAGACCCCCATACAATGTTTCAAAACTGCCAATATAGCATTAGCATGTTACAGTGCAACAGTCAGGCCAGCGCAACATCTGAATTTCTTCAAATTGTGTGCTGAGGTACTACAAATGCTTTTGGGGTCAGTGTTGATGAAGCTGGAGACACTTGTCAGGAGTGTGATGTGACTCTGTACAGCTGGATAGCAATACACATCATCAGTAAGAGCATAAACTGAAAATGACACTGATAGCACTGAGAAAAATGGTCATGGAGCTCAAAATATGCACAGACAGATGTGTACATATACAGAGTACAGACTTCAACTGAACTTAAATAAAGTGCATGAAGTGCTTTATTGCTTCAATGCTTCATTTGATTTGTTTGTTCTGTGTGTTTTTGTTGTTTTTTTCAGTAAAAATGTGAAAATTCAGTATTTGTAGAAAGTTTGCATTGCATGAGATGAGATGAAACACTTGTATAATACACCAGACAGACCTTTGATAACTATGTGACATATACATGCTAACAGGTTTAAGACATCTTAATGAATTTGGCCTTAGTTTGATCCAAAGAAATGCTTAATGCCTCATTTTTTGAAACTGTCAAAACTGTTATTGGTTCGGGTATCTTTTCAGAAATTTTTAGACCAGAGTGTCAGTGACATGCAAGAATTTTGGCAGTTCAATTGGTGACTCAGAAATTAAATATATGATTAGCATAGTGTGACCAAATTTCTTACTGACTTTCTCTAAAATTATAGCGCTAAAACTCTGATAGCTAACAAGACAGGCCTTGGAATGTTTTCCTCAGCCATAAAATGTATGTTATTTTTATCACTTATATCCTCAGATTGATACTGGATATTTGCTTTTAGCTTTAAATCACACTTTGTTTATTTATTTACATATTTATCTATTATTGTATCACTTAAGCTACTCAAGCTATGAATCATTTAGAAACTTGTATATTCAAGAGTCAGTGATGTAGGCAAAAACAAATTTTGAGTAGGCCTGGGAAAAAGTGGGTAGATACAATTTCCAAAAGCACTAATGTCACACAATGTCATTACATCAGGCTTTAGACTATTGCTAACAGCAGTGCAGTCATCACTCTACCTGTTCCAGCTGTTCTGCTGTATGTTGATATAAACCAAACAACACTGCAGCTTTCTTCACATGAAAGCATATGTCTCCTCACCACAGGCACATTCTCCCAATAAAGACATCATCACTAAGTGAAGATCAAACAGCTGAGATGTATATGTATGTTCTGAATGTTTCAGCTGAGAGGTTTTAGGAGGAACATGACTGTCTAACTATAATCTAAAGGGAATCTCCAAGTTAAACCTGTGAAATGCATTAAAGGACACTGCACCATCATTCCCCTTACCTACTATCTAGAGGACACATTTGATCATATCGTGTGCCATGCTCTAACACAAGTGCATGGCTTCATGCTCTATCTCTCTTCCTGGCTGTAAATATGCTGACAAACAACAACAACCAGCAACAAAAAGACAGCAAAGGAAAACACCTCAGTGGCAACATCTATAAATGCCACTGCTACGTAGCAGCCTTCCTTACAAAACAAAAACTGGAATACAAAAAACGCAAGCAGAGTCATAAATCAGCCAGTGCTGTGTGTAACCGTAAAATAACATAAATTATAGTCTGGAAGTGCAAGGGTTCTTGTGCGTCTTGCTATAGCAAATTACCAGTGTCTGTTTTCTGTCGTGTTTGCCATTTTTCCCAATGTCATTAAAACCTGAGCTGAGAGTAGTTAAATACCCTCTTGCATTTATTTTGACACCAAGGCAGATGGTGTGCCCAGCTCTAGAACAAAGCTGACTTTATTGAAAATTGCTTTATAAAAAAAAAGCTGCACATAACTTGCATGTCCCTGTGGCAACAAGGCAAATGGGGAAATGGCTTTGAAGTACGGAGAGGCCAAGGAGGAGACAAAGAGACAGGCCTGTTAGAAGCAAAGGCAGGGCTTAACAGGATGCATGCAGGAGATGTAATACAGCTCAAGCCCAAAGAGACTCACTCATACTTTGCCTCTCCTGTAAAGGTGCATTCATTCTTTCATTAATTAAATTTAATGCGTGGGTTGATTCAGTGTGCTGTCGCAGAGGGCACGGCATGTTTTCCATTGCTATTGCGTTTCAAATGATGATATCTGATATCACAATCCAGGTTGTTTTAAACCCATAATTCTCATTACTCACAATGACTAATTAATTCCAGAGGGAACCAAAGTGACAGTGCTGCTCTTTATCATGATGATATGTTGATTGAGTTCCAGCATCACTTATTCAGCCCACAGCTAAAATGTTTGGCATGATCTTTAATTGATTGAAACCAGACTCAGACAATGAACATTATTGATTTTCATTAACTGGCAGCATTATGGGCAGTTAGGCTACCGTGTCTCCAGAGAATATACGCATATTAATGTCATCTCAGGCCAGGTTTTAAAAAGAGAATCATATCTCTGTACTGTGCACTTCAGATGATTAACAGCTTGTTGAAAGCACCACATGTCTCACAAAAATGTGTCTCAATTAATGGCACCCCTGCATTTACTCTCTCTTTGATAACTGAACACATATATCTGAGACCAGTCCTCCAAACAAAATCTCTCCAGATCGCCATGTTCTTCACTTACAGACTTACCTCTTTAGGCCCCATGTTTTGATAGGGCTTTGATCAGAGAACTGGGATAGCCATTGCAAAAGCTTGTTTCTGTAGTCAGTAAGCCATTTTAGTGTAAAGCTAGAGGTTATGCTTCACTGTCCTGATAGGAGATCCACCTACATGCTTTTAAAAAGGCAGCGCAACAAACGTTTTTTGTGGCACTGCCTTTGCCTAAGGAAACATGTTTGAAAAAAGTGTGAACCTTCACATTATAAAAGGTTATACACAAATATGTAATGTTATAAAAAAATGTTAGACAATTTTTCTGAGAACTTTGACATTATGTGGACTTATTATTGTATGTGCACATACATATTATTTACAAAAATGTTTCTCTAAAGAAAATGTCATCTGTTGAAAGGAATCCAAAAGCAGTCTTTCTGTGATATCACATAAGCAATCCTGTTCTGCAGTTTTATTTTTAAGGGTGCATAAACCATTTTTAAAAGACTGCATGCCTCTAAAATCTTCTGTTTCCTGACCAGATTGTCTGGCCCTTTGGGAGAAAAACAGCCCACAAGATGAAAGATCCACCACCATATTTCTTTGTGAGATTGGTTCACTTTACACCAAATCCAGACCTAATGTTTACTGCTGAA
>NC_051220.1:30157718-30202718 GCF_015220715.1 Pygocentrus nattereri | reverse complement strand
TGTGAAAAAGTGGTGAATAGAAGCCCCTCTCAGAGCCCCTCTCCCCTCCACAGTGACGCAGTGTGTGTACAGAGGAAGACTCTCTTTATTTGAAGGCAATTCAACTGTGTCAGAAACTGCCCTGCTCTTGCACCTGCAGCAGGACCTTCAAAGAGGGCCTCTGCCACATCCTTTAGCTCAGCTCCATGACTGACCCTGTCTTACGTAAAAGCCGCGCATTTACAATGCAGGTGTACGCGTCTGACAAATTACACAGCCCTGAGAGCACTGCCAAACAAACAAAGGCCACTGCCAACTTTTCTGAGGAACAGCTCGCCCTGCTTGGCTGACTCTGTGCTCGGTTAAAGCCTTTTTTCAGACGCACTCTTTGCTTACTTTTACTTCTCATGATGTGGGACAGTAATTAGTCTATAAAAGAGCTCATGAAAGCACAGCAGCACAGTAGACTCAGCTAACGGCCTTTTATCAGTATCAGCCAATGCACGACAATCTTTCACATGTGATTTGGACAAAAAATAAACAATACAATTTAGCCTTCAAAGGTTTGGGGACATCTGGCCTTCTTTTGAAAATTTCCAAGTAATATTTCTTTTGCACTATAATGTTTCAATTGATTGAGAAAAAATACTTAAAGTTTTGTTATCATAAACAATATATAACACCTTTAAAGTTTGGAGCAATATAAAAAGTAATTTTCTATTTGGATATATTTTGCATCTTCCAGCAGCTGTTTGCTAATATATTGGATTTGTTTTGCAACATAAAATAGTCATTTACTAATACTTGTAGTAAATGTACCAACATAAAATGGCTATTTGCTAAAACTTTGGATATGTTTTGCAACATAATGTAGCTATTTGATGATATATTGGATATATTGTGTAACATAAAACAGCCATTTGCTAATACATTGGATATGTTTCACAACATAAAACCTGTCATTTACTTGTATTTTGGATAATTCTTCCCCTCACAAAGCTACATAACCTTGCTTCTTCCTACTTGTCTGATCTCCTTATTCCCTGCAAACCAACTCACACTTTCAGGTCCTCATCTGCTGGATTTCTCACCATCCCATCATCTTACCTATGCAGATATGGTGATCTCTCTAAGTTGCCTCTCCAACTCTGGAACCTTCTTCCCCCACATCTCCAACAGGCCAATTTTATCTCCACATTTAAATCTAACCTTAAAGCCTGTCTCTTCTCTCAAGCTTATAACTAACCACAGCCTTAAATTGGCACTCTACCATGTCTGGTCATGTGATCGTTTGGTTTTGTGTTTCTTATATTCATGTCTGTCTCTAGTGTTTTTTGCTTTGAAAATTTTTAAGCATCTTTGAGTCTTTGAAAAGTGTTATAAATGATTTTTATTATTATTAGTAGTAGTATATTGTGGGTGTATTTTTTAATGAAAAACTTGACATTTGAGTACATTTTGTAGGGCATGGCTTCATGTTCATCAAAGTGTCTTCCTTGGTATAAAGAGCAGGTTTTGCCCAAACAATGAATGGCCAGCTTTCTTTTCTAATCTGCTCTTAAAAGCACTTCTTGACACTCTTTTGGCCTGAAGGCTGTTTAAACAGCTGAAAGGTCTGAGCGCTGATGAGTGATGACATCACAACAAAAGGATGAAATACAGATTTATTCATAATGTAGGGCTTTTGTCAGGTGTTCCTCCAGTTTTGCAGCTTTTGTTAAGGAAAATGGCAAAATACATATTAAAACACAGTGAAAAGCTGCGTGTCCCAGGACTTAGGACAGTCAGCTAAATGAATAGAATTCTTACAGGAGGTGAAGGCCTGCTCGAAAAAGGACTGAGTCGAGCGCTGTCGGCTTTGTGTACACCATAAAAGCCATAATCTGAGCTGAAAAGTAAGGGGTATGCAAATATTCAACTTGGACAAAAGAGATTCACGGCACTGGCAGAGTTTAGGCCATGCACATACAAGGACAAGCAGCCAGTGATGTAAAATAAAGGTACAGTAATGCACCCTATTAGCCTATTCAGCTGCTACTGGTTTTCATTTCCATTTAACAAATTCCTCAATAATGAATCCCATCTGCTCTAATAAAGGACTTTTAGAATTGCGCTCTGTGTCTTGGCAGCTGGCTTTAATGGTATACTCCGTGTGGTTTATTAACAGTTCATGCTCTTTAAATGGAAGAAACATTTGACATCCATTACTGCGGAACTCATTTCTGTTTTATTGTATTTTCGTGTGCATGGTAGCAAACCATGTCAAATGGTATAGCAAAACTGAGGCAGGCACCACACTGTGGCGGTGACTTGATGGTCAATTAGGTAAACCATCTACAATCTGTAATGACCTTTTTTATATGCTAACGGGATAAATACGGCCCTTATTACTGGGCGAAAAACATGCTGCAAGACTCCACCAGTGAACTGCAACAGTTATAGCATGTAAATATTTTAAAGACTTTGCTCTGGTGGGTACAAAAGACATTTTTAAAGCAAAATAGTAGTTATGGAACGCACAAAATGATTTAAAGCTGTAAAAACTGCCACACAGTGGACATTATTAACGCACTTTGACAGGTTCACTGCTAAAACATCACACATATAAAATAAAGTGATGAAATATTCATGCGCGTCACTCAGCACTGCTAACAGTTCAAGTAATCAGGGATAATATAGGACAGAAAAATCAATCCAGCAAGCTGAACTGAATAACAGAGCCGCCGAGTGGCATCAGCTGACATGGGCTAAAAATCATCATCTAAGCAGGGGGGTTTTGACAGGTGCAGTTCTGACATTCTTGGCAACGTGCTTTCCATTTGAAGCTCACTATGTCGAATCTCTAAACGTAATTGGGCAAGACACTCCAATCAGAGAATGTGGGTGTGACTTTTAGACAACTTCAGTCCTCCATATGAGATATATTACAGCAGATTCAGTGGGAAGGTCAGGATAGGATTGGATCCGGCAACAAGTCAAAAAGTATTAACAGCAAGGGGTCCCTCTTAAAGTGAGTCACTGTTGTTACAAGCACTTGGAGAGAGTGTATCTAAAGAACTACACTTTTACAATGACTCTAGACCGGCTAAGTTGATTGCTTGATTCATGCTGGTTGGGTTTCTGTCATATAATTCTCAATTCCCAAACAAAAGGACTCAAATAATTGCGTTATTCATCCATTTCGGTTAGCCAGAGATAAACTGTGCTCCTACCAGTGATAGTCTTGCCACTTGTTCTTCAAAATGTCTTCACTATCTTCAAGCAAGCTTTGTTTGCTCCCAGCTGAGGATTCAGATGAAAAGGGAGATTATCAGGGAAGGTCTAGCTTCGCCATTTTTTCACACAAAGGAAGTTCTGTTGTCTAACAGTGCTTGTCCTGTTTCATGGAGGTTTACACTGTTCCAAAGGCACATTTCATGGAACAGTTAACAAGGTCAAAGCATCCCATCAGCTAATGCGATACTACACAAAACAGAGCCAGCCTGAGCTCTGGCCTCCCTGTTCACAGGCCTGGAGACTTTTAACAGCCCAACAGAACTTTACGCTCACTTACATGCACACACAAACACAGATATATACATGCTCACACACAGAGGTTTGTTTTTATACAATGTCAGGACGTCGGGCCATATTTATGTCCCTTATGCAATATATATAGATCATTATCAAACCTGTTTTAAAGTCAGAATTAAAAAAGCCTCAGACTTTTAACCGACTTGAATTTAAGATTTAATTAATTGATTCTATAGCTTAATTTACCAAATGTTTTGTCAAATGTTGCAGTAGTGACTTTTTTTAGTAGTGACTGTTTCAGCAGTAACTGTTTCAGTAGTGGCTGTTTCAGTAGCAACTTTTTCAGTAGTGACTGTTTCAGTAGTACCTGTTTAAGTGGTGACTGTTTCAGTAGTAACTGTTTCAGTGGTGACTGTTTCAGTAATGACTGTTTCAGTAGTGGCTGTTTCAGTAGCGACTTTTTCAGTAGTGACTGTTTCAGTAGTAACTGTTTCAGTAGTGGCTGTTTCAGTAGTGGCTGTTTCAATAGTGACTTTTTCAGTAGTGGCTGTTTCAGTAGTGACTGTTTCGTTAGTGGCTGTCTCAGTAGTGACTGTTTCAGTAGTGGCTGTTTCAGTAGTAACTGTTTCAGAGTGACTGTTTCAGTAGTGACTGTTTCAGTAGTGGCTGTTTCAGTAGTAACTGTTTCAGTAGTGACTGTTTCATTAGTGGCTGTTCCAATAGTACCTTTCAGTAGTGGCTGTTTCAGTAGTGACTGTTTCATTAGTGGCTGTTTCAGTAGTAACTGTTTCATTAGTGGCTGTCTCAGTAGTGACTGTTTCAGTAGTGGCTGTTTCATTAGTGGCTGTTTCAGTAGTAACTGTTTCATTAGTGGCTGTTCCAATAGTACCTTTCAGTTGTGGCTGTTTCAGTAGTGACTGTTTCATTAGTGGCTGTTTCAGTAGTAACTGTTTCATTAGTGGCTGTTCCAATAGTACCTTTCAGTAGTGGCTGTTTCAGTAGTGACTGTTTCATTAGTGGCTGTTTCAGTAGTAACTGTTTCATTAGTGGCTGTCTCAGTAGTGACTGTTTCAGTAGTGGCTGTTTCAGTAGTAACTGTTTCAGTAGTGACTGTTTCAGTAGTGACTGTTTCAGTAGTGGCTGTTTCAGTAGTAACTGTTTCAGAGTGATGGTTTCAGTAGTGACTGTTTCAGTAGTGGCTGGTTCAATAGTAACTGTTTCAGTAGTGGCTGTTTCAGTAATGACAATTTTAGCTCATTTTGAGCAAAACTCAAAAACACTAGCCAGTACATGACTAGCAAACACAGATTTGCTGTGCACAGTTTTTACACACATATTGTGATATTTTTCATCAAAACACAAAAGTTTACTCACTTGTAGAAAACATTTGTTTACCCTGATTTGCAGATGTTAGGACACCTTTACTTCAAAACAATGTGGTCTAACTGCTCACCATGTGGGCATGAGCAGCAAGCATGTAGTTCCACTCCCTGTTCTAAAATACAGGGGCATAAAATAAGGCTTTGTAAATATGGAACAGTATGTTTTTAATATGTGTTTTTATTTAAATATTAAACTCATGATCAATGTAAATCTTCTGGCTTCCATCTAAAAGAAATGCAAAACGATCTCTAAAAACATTCTTTATTTAAAAAAAAATGTATTATCAAAATATTATTTTGATGACTCTGGTTTAAACAGATTGAATAGTTTAAATTTAAATATAAATGTAATAGACAAACTTAAAAAAATAAAGGTCTGAATACTTTCTGTGGGACAGCAGTTTAAACTAATTAAAGAAAATGGTCCATGTATTGTTGATGTCATGCAACAACCTTATATCATCATTCATGTCGATTTTTCGCATAACTTGAAAAGCTGAAAAATTCTGACTTACCCAGAAACTTCAGCTCCGTACAGGTGTTAGCATGGACCTCCTTCTCCTCCCATAACTCAGCTAGCAATGCTAGCTAGCCCGGGTGCCTGTTAGCTGAAGCAACAGAAGTTAAGGTTCTTCTCTAAGCTCTTTCAGCTGTTCAGTGACGTTCAACAACATGCAGTGGCACGTCCCTTGCCTCATGCTAGCCTCCACTCCCTCCCGGTTTGGTACAGAGGGAGGCCAAACCAGCAGACACAACTGGGCATGAGTAAATTAGAGGAAAAAAACTGCAGGGATGTTTTGTCCACACCATCAAAGTTCAGTCTTAGAAGTTGGTTGCGTCTATTTCGCTGCCAGGAGAAGAGAGTTGGACATGGCTAAGCAAACACATTAACATACGAAATCACTGCTTATTGTATTAATATTTTTAGTATATATTCTAATATTAATGTTTTTTTGAGCAAATAAATTCTTATAGCCCAGAAAAATTTATTTTTTCTACGCTAATTTCACAAAATCCAAAATATCCCCACAACATACCTACATAACAAGAACCTTTCAGGTGTAATACCACTGTGGACACACACACACATCAGTCACCTCGTACGGGCATCCACCCTGTGGAGCGAGTCCACTTGTGTGGCACCACAAAGTGCTTTGCTTTGACTATTCATGATTATAAAGTTATAAAACTGCTTCCATGTGTGCAAATACAAAGAAAAGGAAGAAGGCAGTATGATGACGTGTTGTAAGTGAATCTGTGCTCTCCATATTTTCATGCATTAAAGTTCAGCCATTAGAGAAACAAGAGGTTCTCAAGTCTCATGTGATTTGTTTGCTTAAGCTTGTAATACCACTGCATAGATGTGGGATTCTGCCTTGAAAAACAAGCAGCTCTTTAATTGGTAGAGGATTTGAATAAGGCAAAGAGAAGAAATGATGGGAAAAAACTAGCATGTAATTGCTTTAACAAACAAAGAATTCTAGTCCTTCCATATGATACTGGTAATTTGCAATATGGCAAACTAAGCCTTCAAATGATGGGGGGCTTTTCTGCATTAAGTATGTGTGTATTGAAAGCTTCAGTGTAGCTGCACACATCAAGTTACATCCCTTACAAATGAAAGTTTCTAAATGCTTCTTGGCTTGGTTCTAGGAAAGATATAATATATATATATATACTTAATATTATGTGGAGGTTCTCTAAAAATGGATGATGTTTATTTTGAAAAAGGTTCATACATCTGATTTAGTAAAGAGGTTATATGAACAGCATGGAACATTTTTTTTACTATTTTTAATTGTTTAAGAGTTTGGTGTAGTGTGGAACCTTTGTTTAAATATTGCATTTTGAATTTTTTTGAGTTTTGAATTCACTGTTTTGTGATGGGGCGTGGTGGGTAGCGCTGTTGCCTTACAGCAAGTGGTGCCTGGGTTCAATTCCCTGGCTGGGCGACCGGGGTCCTCTCTGTGTGGAGATTGCATGTTCTCCCTGTGTCTGCATGGGTTTCCTCCAGGTTCTCCACTTTCCTCTCACAGTCCAAAGACATGCAGTCAGGCCAATTGGACATGCTACATTGCCCCTAGGTGTGAGTGACTGTGTGTGTCTGTCTGTCTGCCCTGCGATGGACTGGCGACGTGTCAAGGGTGTATCCTGCCTTCCGCCAGATGACTGCTGGGATAGGCTCCAGCACCCCCCCGCAACCCTGAGGGAGAAGCGGCTTTGAAAATGTGTGTGTGTGTTTTGTGATGTCGCAAAAAAACACATTTACACACATCCAACGCTCTCAGAAATCAATCGATACATTCACATTCTTTATACCTTGATGAACAAAAACATTCCTGCACAGCACCTTTATTACTAACAGTGAACCGGCTAGCTCCTTTCACTCACGCTGAGGCTCTAAGGAGTGTATTTGAAAATCAAGTGTGGTCTTTCAGGTGAGGTTGGGGCAGTCTCTTCAGTCTCCTACACCCACCATTAGACATTCTGTAAACCTTACAGGTTGTTTGTCAAGTTTACAGCACTTCTTGTGTAGCACTGTTCGTTTTCATAATAAAAGTCATGCAGTAAGTTGAGACAGGCAAATTATGTAGAAGGACCAACAGAAATATCTCCTGAAAAATGAATAGCTTGAACATTATGGCCATTTTGATGGGACATTAAATGAATGAAGGGTGGTGTCTGCCTTTTTTCACAGTACAGTGAGGGCATAACAATAAAAATAGCCTATTTAGTTTTTATCCTTCTGTGGTATTGATGTTTTTGTTACTCAGTGGGTCTGGTGGACTTACTGTTTTTTAAAATCAATACAGCCATAACAATCTATGTAAAAATACTAGATGTTTAAAATATCACAAGTAGCCAGTGTAGGGTTCTCCTTTAGCAGCTGTAGCCAGTCAGCAGCCTATCCATGTTTTCCACCCTTACACACACACACACACACACACACACACACACACACACACACACACACACACACACACACACACACACACACACACACACTAACAGCAGGCCATGTAGGAGGAGAAAAGATTGAAGGGACACAGCACCTCTGCACTTTTACTCCCTGCAGGTTCACCCCAACACCACATGTGTAAACACTGAAAATGGGTCCCACAGACCCCAACACCACACAAGGCTTAAAAGATGAAAAGATGTTGGAAAATGGTGGTGGGATTTTTTTGTTTGCTTTGGGTACATAAAATCACACAAATATCATAAGGGAACTTCAGATAAATTAAAATACAAGAAAACTGTAGGATCTCTTAAAAGTTCTTTAGGGATCAAAAAACTAGTTATTCTATGGCATCACTCCAAAAAGGCACCTTTAATTTTAATAATGCATGGTATTTTTCAGAGGGATTTTCCATCACTGCGGGTGCTCCTCTGGCCGCTTTTCCTTCTTTCTCAGTGCACGCTCATTTCAGTCAGGCAGGCCAGAACAGCACCACAGGCACAAAGAAGAGCAGAGAATAGGGACTGGGGGAGTGTGGTGCTAATGTGAAGGAAGAAGTGAAAAACACCTGCACCTGGACCAACAGCATAAAGAGTAACACTCACGTCCCTGGTGCATTACTAATGCGGAACACAAGGCCATGTTTTCATCAACAGTCCTCATGCGTTTTATACCGAGAGTTAACATACAATAAAACACCCTGATGTCTGTTTGTGGGGGTCTCTCATCATAATACTGTCTGATGATGCTTACAGGACAGAGCCCATCTGTGGGTGACATCGTGCTATGAAGGGCTTTAATCAGGCTGGACTAGCTCCTGAAAGATACCTAATTGAGTGGACTTGGCCTCAATTAGGCACAAAAGGTGTCTAATTGAGGCAGCTCTCCTGGTGCCAAGAAACTAGAGCTAATGGAATGAGATTGCCTAAAAAGAAAGGCTCAAAGCTCCAAATGTGAGTTTTTACATGTCTATACTGATAAGCTAAAGAACTTGGGAAGGCAATGTTAACTTAAAAGGAAAAATCAAGGAATTTGCAATTAAAAAAAAAAAAAGAATTTATGTAGGATGTACACACTGTTAAAGTTTCACAACACACTGTTCTCTCCCCAGTACATGCAGCAAACTAAGCTGCAAAAACAGTTTATTTTGAATTGACTGCTTTTGTGATGTCACAAAAACAAAAGTATTTACACATGTCCACCCATTCAACCTATAGCAGTTTAGCTCCACCCAATTATGTTGACGTTATAAAAGATGTCTCAGTCTGGTTTGCTTTTTGAATAAGATACAGTGCAGGGCAGCCAATCAAAATAGAGCTCATTTATATCACTCTCAAAGTCACAGGAACAAAAACCAGCCTGTTTAATTTCCAGAGATAAGGAAAGATTGGAACATTGACATGTAAAAATGTATTATGACTGTTTGTGGTGCATTAAATCCATCTGAAATCTTGATATATGTCAAACATGTCCATTTCATTACTGTCAAAAGCAAGTTTGACTTGTTTATATAGCATAAGTGTAGTTGAAGGTGTTATATATTACATCCATTGTCCTGATCTCTCATGACACACCATGTGAAGCGTTAAGTTTGCTTGTGACAAGTTCTCTAGGCCTCTGCAGTGACGAGTGAGCAACATGGCTTGATGTGGGTTTAGAGCAGAGCTTTCTTGTAAATCTAATTAGTGTGTCTCAGGAGCTCAGGATTAACCACTTCCGGAGCCCTTTAAGATTTATTACTCATTGGGTCTTCAGTTTGAAAGCACTTGTTAAATCAGTTTCCTTTCAGCTCTCCTCTCAGCCAGTGGTTCTAAAATCAGATTAGATTGTGACACATCTGACAGAGCCATAAATTACAATGTCTAGTATGGAGGTGTGACTTCTGTAAGAGAATGTAACATTGTTCTGACTGGAGGACACTGGGATAAGTGCTTTAAAGGAAATAAGTCATTTTAAAGAGAGAATGATTTAAATATCTGTCTAAAGCTGCGATCAGAATCAGAAACGGTTCAGAATCAAAATCAGTATTATTTCATCAACATGGTACAAGTACAAAGATTTTCATTGATGAATGCACACATGAATGACATGTAACATAGTAAACAAACCAAACAAGTATGTAAAATGATTAACAAATTAGTGGAGTGAGGTTTTGTAGATGGATGAATAGGATTACATGGATTGGGAGAATTCAACCAACTTCTAAGACTGAACTTTGGAGGTGTGCAAAACTATCCCTGCAGACATCTTTGAAAAACTGAGTAAGTCTCCCAAAAAGAAAAACAGCTTTAATGAAGATAAAGGATGGATATTGAATATATGTTTGTTAAATTTAAACAATTAGTTGTTGAAGCTTCTGTGCAATTTTCTGTGAAACATGCAAAAGTGTCTACAATATATTCCAATATTAACTCATACCTAATGGCCATTTTGGCTGAAAATGAAATAAATAAAAGCGTGGCCTCTATAAATTAGCACAATACTGTATAAGTTTGTGAATGCAAAGAATACCTGACTATGTACATGTGTGTGAGGTTGGAGGAGACACAATCCAGTTGTTTGAAATATTAAATTACTGTAACCTTTGGTAAAAGTGAGCGAAAAATGCTCTGAGAAAAAAAAACATTGCTGTCTCTCTGACCTTCCACTAAAAATCTGAGAGAAATCTGACTTTTAAGAAAGATTAAATTGTTTAAGGAAAAAAGTCAAGGTAAGACATTTTCTCACGTCCCTTTTTTCCCTTTGCCATTTATTCTGAAGGGCATTCAGCTATTTACAAATCAGGTAGCAGACAAACTCTGAGTCAGACAAACAGGCCCTGTCATTGCCCGCTCCTCTCAGTCAGGGTTCAGCAGCCACTGCCAAAGCCCAAATGAGCTCCACCACACACCTGCAGCTAGGAACATCTAGCAATTACAGCAGCATCTCGCCTGAAATCCAGAGGAAAAAAACACTCACCGTGCCCTTTAGAACCCTTTAACCTTTACCAGTGAACATAAACTAATTACATTCCTGATGCAGCGGAAGCCTCGGGACAGCCGTGAATGGGAATCACCATTGACGACTTAATTAGCGTTTGCCGATCTGGAACATGTAATTCCACTAGAGCTGTTCTTCTGAATGCCTTCTCATTATCTCAGTTCTATGGTGAAGTGCCCTGCTGAAAATGGCACTTGCTCAGATGGAGGTGGGGGCCCACGAGGGAGGGGGCTGACATTCATATTACTCAAAATGTCAGCTCGGAGCCTATGAGAGCCCCCCCCCAGCTGCCCCTCTCCTTCCCCTCACACAATGGAGGCCATTCTTCTGTGTCACTTAGTGATAATTTCGGCCCGTCAAAACAGCTTGTGTTTTAGCAGCGATGTGTTAATGGGCCCGCGGCTGGGTGTGAGAGTGTTCCAAGCCACACACATCAGATGGAGGTCAGAGGTTAATGTGGACCCTCTGATTCGGGCGGCTGGGATTTTTGCAACCTTTCCACTGAGACGGAAAACAGGGAGGCAGAAAGGACGGGCTTGATAATGTGATATAATTAGTCAGACAGTTTCTGGGTCAGAATTTCGCCGGCTGACTATGAGACATGCAGCAAGTGAATGGGAGCAGATGGGCCACCTGGGCCTCAGCAGGGGCCAGAAATAGGCCTGGTCATCTAGGCCCAGCAGGTGGGCTCTGAGGCTGCCTCAACGGAGCAGCAGCATGAGCCTCCTTGCCAAGCACTTCATTAGGATTCTGGACTAGATGGGTTGGTCATTCCAAGCGTTAATATAGCTTTCCAAACCCAAGCAGGGAGTTCAGTTCGCTTGTTACTTGGTAGCATTACATGCTTTTCAACTAAATCAATAAGCTTAACTGAGAGTATTAACTGTGAAAGTTGGTGTCCGGTTCTTTTTTTCTTCTTCTTACTTAGCAGAAAATGCACAATGGCCAATGATGGGAGATTTTCAGTTGGCAAAACAGACAAAATATTAGTTTTGTATTATTCATCAGTATCAGCAGACGTGCACTGATTTGATGTGAATTTTTTTCAAGATACGAGTCTGCCGTTTCATCTATGCAGCCAAAGTCTGATACTGAAAGTCAAACTGAAAGAAATATATTAAATAGCAACTGTTTTGAATATTCACTGAATGTCAACAAGCTTAGTCATATATGATGGTTAGGTTTCTTTGGCAGTAGTAGGGTAGCCGGTGTTGATATATGGTAGTATTGAAATTTTACAGTAGTCTTACTTTCATGAAATGTCATTTCAGGGTTCAGGACTGTTGGCTTGCTTGTAGTTTGGATGTTCAACATTCATATTTCAAATGTATAGAAGACAAAATAGATCGGGTTTGAAACATTTTAGTTCGAGGTAGATTTTTAAAAGCACTATTCATTTCTTTTGTAGAGAAAAGCACTGTAGACCTGCTAATATGGGTTAAACAGCAACTGCCCCCTTCCTATAATCCTACTTGCTGTCTTGATTAATCAGAAGAAAAAAAATTCTTATGGTCTTTGACACATGTTCCTCAAACTGCACGGCTATGTGCATGATTTTATATACCTGTGGCAGCGGGACTGAATGAAACATTTGTATTCAATGATTAAGAAGTATGTCCCAGTACTTTTGTTCATATAGTGTATTTTGACAAATACAATTGGCAACAGTTTCTCATTTGGTTGAATACAGTTTTTGCCCCATTTTCAGGGGACCACTCAATCTTACCAGCAGCTATGAAACAATGTATTTGTGGTTAGAGCATGGAAAGGTCAATTAACCATAAACATCTTCATTTCTATCTACTCAGAATTATATAAATTAGGTAATACTATTTTCTTTGTCTTTTGTCTTTGTCAATTTTAACATTGTGCATTGTTAGCTTAGCATAATGATTGTTAAGTATATGGGAGCTGCTTGCTAGATCTTCTCAAAAAAAAGGAAAAGAAACCCTCAAGCACCATTTTCCTTCATTAACTTCTTGGTATTGTTAGGTCCTTCTGGCTGCTGTGGAATGAACCCAGAGCTGACCGTAAAGAACAATGCATGAATATTTAAACAACACATATTAACTCTCAGACACAATGCTCAACTGGAAAACCATGGCCAAGGACAAAAATATATATAATCCTTCCTAATGCCTATTGCCTTTGTCCCTGACAGCAGCAAATTACTGCTGAATATGATGTGAACAATGGTGTCAAAGCTATAGTCGGAGGCGGCAAGGGTCAGACGGGTCTGGTTTCAGTCTGCCCTTTGCGACAGGAAAGGGGATACATCATACACCTGATGGCACACAAAAATACAGCCCAAATGCCAGCTCTCATCAGTCGGGAGCAGTTTTTGCAGCTGTATTTCAGAGCTTCGTCTTTGCTTAAACACTGTTATGTGGCTCTACAGATACGATGTCTGTATGTCATCATTTATCAAGAAAGCAGTTAAGTGCTTAAGTTATTAGTCTCCAGCTGTAGTACAGAACTTTTTCCTCAAGACATACTACAAAACAGAACAAGCATTTCCATCCTTCACTACTGCTTTGTTTCCCTTTCAAAATGGCACGTTTCTGCATGCTTGGGAGATGGAAGCAATCTGCTATATTCAGATTTAGCTGATAAAAAAGGTTCTCATAATCATAGACTACACAGCATCATTAACTGTTTGGGACAAGATTTAAACAACAGATTTCACCATGTCATTGGAAACGGAAGTCCAGATATCATCAGCTTAGGAGTTTGCCAAAACTATTGCAAATGAAGCAGATGCAAATGATGAATTGCATCCCTTGACATGTTGCCAAGAATATTTTAGTGAGAGTTTAAGGAGGAAAAAAAGCTTCATTTTCAAAGAAATGTTGAAAGAGATTAATAATTACGGCTAAAACAATACATATCCAACTTGCTTTTGCTGTGACTAATGTCTAATAACATCTATATCATGTAGAAATGAAAAGTTTTCAGGAAACTTTTTAGATTTTACCTTAAGATTTTGGAGTTTCATTTCTTAAATGGGGAAAATGTGATGTGCCTCTGTAAACTAACCTCTACTTTGCCTTGTTTTGCTCTTAATAAACAACGGCCTACATCCAAGTGCAGAAAGGTCTGTAAATTCTTTCTCCCCTGAGCATACGTGTCTTACATAAACAGTTTACATCAGGGAAATTATTCTTTTGGGTCATTTTGTGCAGTGGCTCATCAAACAGGAAGGGCTGAGGCACAGCCAATAATTACCATCTAAAAGTACTTCCTCGGAAAAGACATCAGTGGCGTTTGATATTTCCTTTTACAGGCAGCCAGGGGTGAGCTGTGTTCCTCCCTCTACAGCCTGCTTGCCCAGAGCCGAGCACAGCTACGCTGGGGCTCCACAAGCTGATCTTATCGGCACCAGTGCTCGGCCTTTGATCAGGACATTTTTTGGTGCGGAGGAACACTTGGACAGTATTTTAATGCCCCAGAGAACCATATAAAATCAATGTTGAGTCTATGGTATCTAGCACTAACTTACACTACTCATAAAAGACTCATGCTAAGGCCTGGAAAGGAAAATAGAAATGAAAATAACTTATTTGAGTGAAAAAACTTGTATATAAATGAATGCATATAATTATACACATTAAGATACTTCTTAAGAGAAGCATATGTGTTTAATACATTTTTTAAATCAATAAATTAGCTGGGTAAAATGTTACTTGACATAGCCATGCCATAAACAAATAAGCTGCTGTGACATCAAACATCACATATGTCATGAAGACGAATGGTAATGGTACCATGACGCTGTTATATTACTAATATGATATCTGCCATGACATGTTTATAACATGGTTATGCCAATGCTATATAGCACAGTTCAAATAAAGTGCTTCCAACAGTCCTTAAATATGTTGTACATGTGGGTATGCAAATGCAGCTTTTTATCTTCATCTAACTTCTTCCATAATGAGCAGTTTCACTGCTTTTTATGATGAATAAAATCAAATTAATACTGATAATGACTACTTAAGGAACTACTAATGGGTGTTTTTTTAAAAGAACGATCTCTGTAAATGAGATCCAAATGTGAAGATCCCTTTTTAAAGTTAAAAGATCCTCCACATAAAGTAAAGATCCTATACCAGTTAATGGTTTTACCTAGAATCATACATCCAAGCCAAGAACCATTAAAGAAAGTTTGTTTTTAAGAGTGTAGTGTCACTAGTAGTGATACTGGGTCACTACATGCTGCACTGGAAGCATTACTGAGACTTTTACTTTTTACTTTTTACTTTTACTGAGACTATTCTTGTTTACCTCTTTAAACAGCTAATTATTCATCTTAAAATATATTATTGAACAATAAAAAATATTATTACTACTATTAAACTAATACCTTATGTAGTTGTGATGGTGAGGAACAGAAGTGCAGGCCTATATAGGGGCTTTTGCTGTTAGGGGTTAAAGCTTTTCATGAAGCACTAATAGAGGGGGTACAAAGTCTCTACAGGCAAGTTCCTTTCCTCCAGCTATGCAACATGGTGTCTTATAATCCTTTTTAACTCATGGAGAGCAGTAAATTAAAGTGAGGGATCAATGTGTGGGGTGGGAGCCCCTTTCTTTCTATCTCTTTCTCTTATTTTGCTTTTTCATCATTGTAAACTTTTCTTCTATCTTTTATTTCTCTTGTTCTGAATCTTTCTTCCACTCAAGTGCTGAATGGCAGGTGTGATAAAGTCAGATGGCCTGGGCCGTGCGAGGCTGGGAGAATAAGGTTTTGGGGCGACGGGGAAGCAGACGGCTGTCAGTTCCACAATGAAGGACTGCCCAGAGGACACCAGGCCTGCACTGAGCTCAGACAATAGCAACCCAAACCTCTCCCTTCAGCCGCTGACAAGATAGCGTAATGGGAAGGTAATCATCGAAGAAAAGCGCCATCAAATATTCAAAAGGTGCCCTGGCATGGGGTTGATTAAATATCGACTCCTCTGTTCCGCTGTCATGCTCCGCTTTGACTCCTCACACAATCCCCACGGCCGTGGCCTGTTGTCATGCTGGAAGGCATGTGAGTCTTCGCCGCCTCCCTGTTTGGGCCCTGAAACTGTACTCGTCCCTGGCTTTACTGCCCTTTTAACGGGCCTTTGAATCCAACACCTCCTGCACAATTCCAGATATGTGAGTGTGAGGAGCAGGGTGAGCGGTCATTTTCTGTATTGTTCATATGAAAAACATTTTTTATATAACATCTATGTGGTGTTATTGCTTTGGTTTGGAGAAAAAACCTTTCAGTAGATGGTTCTTCAAAACCTCTTAAAGACCACTTAACTGAAAAATTATTTAGAGAACCAAAAGTGGTCCCACTATGGCAGGGCTCCCCAAATTCTGTGAGTGGACATATTTTAGAACAGTGATCAGCACTGGATCAGCACTGCTTAAACCCTTTAAAATACATGAACATGAACACATCAAAGGCGGCGTATCTTGGCTGAAATGGAGTGAGCTAGTTGGCTAGCCTTAGTGATAGGACATGAACGTTTAACTAGCCATATGTGGCCTTGGTTCACAAGTAGAGCTCTTTAATTGTCTAACTTAGCTAACTAACTAACTAAGGAATGGTCTGACAGTCTCTGAACTCTCAACTTACCCCTTTGCCCACTTGCTCAAGTATTTTTCTGTTTTTTATCATGTTTCTTATGGAGATTTTCTCCAACTTGCTCTCTCTAGCTAGCCTTCCATTTACTGAGGATACAGTGGGATGTTTAGGTATGTTTACTACAGTATTTGCTTGCAGCAGGTGAATACTGTGATGCAGTTTCTATTTCTTTCTCTCTCAGTGGCCCACCAGGAATCATCCTGGTCCTCCTGATGGTCAGGCCATCCTTAATACCCTCTCACTCATTGAAAGACATTTTTATACTACATCGTTGCTGTCCAAAGATCAAGTATATTAATAATAATGATAATAACAAATATGATTATTACTATTGTTATTATTATTATTATTATTTCCATATTTTAAACATTTACATGTAAAATTTTTATCCAGTGCAATGATGGAACCCAAGTGATTAAAGGAACTGTAATGAAGTTTAGGTGTTCAGTGATGGTTGCTCGAATGCAGCTTCAGACTAGATGGCAAACTCATTGCGAACTATAATAAACTGTGCAGCTTTAGACTAGACAGCACCGCACTTGGTAACTCTATAGAAAGACAGTATTGCAAGGAAATTACATTACATTGGTCTGCAGCCTGCATGGTTGCTATGGCAGCCATATTGCAATGATAAGCTAATGTAAACACATTTTATTCCAAGTGATACTGGAGCATTTCTTTTGATCTATTCGTGATGAAATTTTCACATAATGTAAAGGTCATCTGCCATGCTCAAATGATGGTGGTACATGTTTTTCTTTGGACAGCAACAATATATAACATCTTTTTTACACTTTCTTATTTTCCTTTATACATATGTGTGGGTGGGTGGGTGGGTGTGGGTGTAAATTAAAAAACTAAAATCCTACTTTCATTATTTCTATATTGCTTTTTTGGCCCTCAGACAACCACAAATATTGCATTTTGGCTCCCTAACACAAAGCATTTAGGCATACCTGCCCTATGGCATCACACCAAAGAACCATTTACCCACCGTTATTTTTAGCAGATTTAAGAGTCGATCAATGCCAAAAGAATCCCAAACTCATACTTAGTTAGCCTCACATGTAAATAAAAAAATGAAACATATTGATTGACTGGCTACTGAACGAAGAGAAAATAAGACAGCTTTGCGCTCGGCTGGTCTTGAGAACAATTTACAGGCCCTTGCAAGTATCAATTTGCATTCTGAAGCCCAGACTGAGGATTACTACACCAACACTACTTCTAAGTACATCCAACGTCTATAAGCACTGGAACTGTTTATGTTTACTGTTTACTGTTAATGTTTATTAGGCACTATTCTTCTCCATCTGGGCCCTTGTGTTCTAAAATGAACTAATGAAGTTTGAAAAATAAAAGATTAAAGCAGAATTAAGCTGCTGTCAACAGAACCAAACGAAATCCAAAAAAGAATTAGTAATTCAACGTGAAAGGCTACAGCTGCACTGCATAAAAAGCAGACTATTTCCTAACAAATATATAGTACTTTTCATAGATACAAGCCCTTTAATATTTTACATGGGGCTGAGTAAATGCAGCAACAGACAGATTGTGCAAACTGAGGAGTGCACTGGTGATTCATTCAAATACTACTGTGGTGGGGAAGTGACATTTACTTTCTCTGCTCAAATGTATAAATCATGTTAGACAACAGAAGGTAGAAGATCAGTTGGGCGCTCAATTTGCAGATGCGTCAGCAAGCGAAACATCAAAAGAACTTCATGTGTCAAAAGGGAGATAGTGTCCAAAACGATGAAAGCACGCTGCACAAGGAAAAGTGCCTCGGGGTAAGAGGAACAGCGGTTGAGTTTGAAGCTCACCAACTTAAACAGGGCAGTTACTTCAAAAGGAGCTCATTACAGCTGGTAACTAAAACCAGTGCGACCTGGTATTATGGACGTATCCTTTAGAACACTGGAGGAATGAACAACAGTCTAGCAAGTTGTTTTTGCTCATTTTTTATATAAATATGGATGATGTTTTTTCTTCTCATAAGGCCAAAAACATCTCCCAACCCATAGTGCCTGCCTTCATCTGCTCAACATGATACTGAGCCTGTTTGTGTTGAAAAATTCACCACTTTCTACAAGCAATTGTTGAAAATGTGTAGAACAGTGTTCAAAGCTGGGCTAAAGCTGCTCTGAAGACCAAAGGCAGCACAACTCCTTATTCATGATATACTGCCTGGTGCTTCTATTATGCTGGACATAGTAGGAAAGACTGCAGATATTATTCTTGCATTTGAAACCATTTCAAAGGAGTAGTAAAGGCTGGATCATTCAATTTGAAGAGAATATGTTTTCGATCAAATCTAGCACAGAAGGTTCTTTAGGTCAGGGAGCTTCCAGACAAATCTTGCATGCTTGTATCATGGTACATACCGTAGTGCCAAAAGGGGTTCTTTGGAGCAGGGCCATAGAAGAACCACTTTTGGTCCAATAGACAGTTCTTGGGGAAAAAAAACTCTCAGTTGAAACCACTCAGTTCTTAAAAATGTCATTCTACAGAACCATTCCAAAGAATCTGTCCAGGTAACATTACTATTAAGAGCATTTGTTAATTAGTAGCTATAACCCTTTAATTCATTCTGGTTCCTGAAGGGAATTTCGGTTCCATACACATTCATTGTAAAGGTGAAATTGAATACATATACACTTTTATGCAAAATTAATAGACAACCCTTCATTTATTTCATTTCCAGTCCAAAAACCTTAAGTACAAGTTACTCATTTTTCAGTTTTCTGGATGGTTCTGAAGAGATTTGATATATGAAAAGGTATCAAAGGAAAATAAGTGAAAAAACTGCAATGAACTGTTTAAAGAAAAACAAAAAAAATGGGACTCCTAACAACTGTAAAGACCTCGTAGACCACATGAACTGTCACTATCAGATACATAAAGCTTTCATAGTTGAGAAGGAAAATCAAGAAAATCAAGCTCCACTCTTGCTTCAGATCTGAAATAATCCTCTCCGTCCTTCCACTTTGAGAAGACAACTCAACACTGTGAGTCTGTAAGGATGTGTAGCTGTCAAGAAATCAGTAGTAAGAAAAGAGACAGACAAAAAAAGACAATTTGCAAGTCAAACAAAGAAGCTGCTGGTGTTCTCAGAACAATGGAGTCCAAACCTCAACATCACTAAATGTGTTTTGGATCATTTGGATTGTGAGAAGCAGAAAATACAAGCTATTTCTAAGTCTGAGCTTGAAAAACTGAGAGCAAGTTACTGAAACGACTGGCAGCCAGTGATGCGGGAAAGTGTTACGGGAACTTGGGGGTCATGCAAAAATGATTTCCTTTTTATTAGGTTTTTATTTATTGACTTATTTCTTTTCTTATTTGCACCAAACAGAATGTGTCACACAGAGCTTTAATGAGGCTAGAGATGACAATGTACACATATAACTGGCGCATCAGACCGCCAGCTCACGTCCCGTCTCTGCTCTCTCATTCTAGCTGAACTTTGTGCAAACGAGCTGAGTGGTGACTAATCAAGTTGTTGATGTGCGGTGCTGTAACCAATGATGTTGCACCCACAGCTTTTAATAACTCCACCTTTAAATAACCCCACATGGGTCTTTACTATGCTCAACTTATTATTAGGTTCAGAACATTTTATTATTATCATTATTTTAAACAGACGCAGTTCTGAAGTCAGGGGTTGCTGCAGCCCCCTCAGCACCCCAACTTCCTGCGTCCCTGTGGGAAGCTGTAATAAAGGAAAAGATTGGACTTAATAAAGAAAAGATCGCAGTATACTGGAAAATTTAACATTTTTCACTTAATGTGTAATTTTTCCTTTACATATATTCTTGTTTTTTTATGATGCTAAAGATACACAACCTGGCCATTTAGAATTTTTTTCAAAGAGTTTGTCTTTGACTTTTGCCCAGTACTGTATTTCATGATCAGATCCTTTACTATTATCAGAAACTGTAACTCTAGAGCCTGAAGAGCTTATGAAGCAAATAATGCCATATAAATGGCATATGGAATATGAGATATGAAGGACATTAGATCCTGTATGGTATGTATGATATCCTGGTGTCATGTGTCAGCTTCAGTTTTCTGAAAGCTTCATATCTGAGACTTGTAGATATACAAAACTGAACCACTGCATCTCATTCATTTTTCCTGATATTTCTGTTCTTTCATCTTTTGAAAGAAGGTTAGTTCTGAGTCTGTACTAATCTCAACCTGCACCCTTAAACACATGACTTTGGTTACTATCTACACGCTCACAAGCTCCATGTGTTAAAAATAACATCATTCATCCTCCCACTGCTTGAGTCAAAATCAAGGAACATACATCGGCTGAAAAGGAAAGCAATATATAGAACTTCTCTTGTGCCTCACATCCTTGATTAAATTGAACGTTTTCTGCTGCGAAGAAAAACCACAATGCAGGTGCCTGCCATGCTTTATTAAGCTCAAATAGTTTCCAGACCTGAGCACAATTTGTATCTGAAAATAGTAACTTCTAGCCCAATATCTCAAATGTGTTACAGGTTGTGAAAACATGAAAAAGTGCTTTATATTCTGTTCATTTGGAATGTCCTATTTGTGATCAGCTATGATATGTTTTCACATGTGTTCCATGTTATTCCTTACTTCAAACCTCAACGCTACTGATAGGACGGAGAGGTATGAGGGCCTTGGTCACTCCTGGGGCACAAATGGCACAATGAACAGTACTTTTTTTTTTAGCTGGCAATTTTAACGGAACAGTGAAGAGAGGCGTTACAGTGTTTTGCCCAGAGTGTTCCATATCACCTTTAAAATGACTAATCTGTAATTTCACTGTCTCGCCCTGCTGTGTGTTGTGGTGTGGTGTTTGCTCTCCAAGCAAGTGTGTTGTGAGGGGCGTTCATCAGGAAGACGTCAGTGTGACTGTTTAGGAAATCATAGTTCAATCATAGTCATAGTTTAGGAAACAGTGAGATATTTTGATGTCATGAGCTAAAATTGAAAGCATCCACTGCTCAACACCACAATCCTATTTGTACACAGCTTGAGAACTCCATTAAACTGCACCCATAAAATGCTGCTTTACTGACTTTAGAATGTTTTTCTCCTCTCCCCGTTCTTCTCTTCTTTTCTCTTCTCTTATCCAATCTTCTGTTCTCTTTATTTTTTTACTTTCTTCTCTTCTCCTCTCCGTTCTTCTCTTCTCTTCTCCTATCTGTTCTTCTCTTCTTTTCTCTTCTACTATCTGTTCTTCTCTTCTTTTCTCTTCTCTTCTCCGATCCAATCTTCTCTTCTCTTTATTTTTTAACTTTCTTCTCTTCTCTTCTCTTCTCCTATCCATTCTTTTCTTCTTTTCTCTTCATCTTTCCCTTTCCTCTCTTCATCTTTTCACTCTTTCTTCTCTTCTCTTATCCATTCTTTTCTTCTTTTCTCTTCATCTTTTCCCTTTCTTCTCTACTCTTTATCTTTCCCTCTTTCTTTTCTTCTCTTCATCTTTTCAATTTCTTCTCTTTTCTCTTTCTTCTCTTCTCTTCTATTTATCTTTTCACTCTTTCTTCTCTTCTCTTTATCGTTTCACTTTCTTCTCTGCTCTTCTTTCTTTTCACTCTTTCTTCTCTTCTCCTATCCATTCTTCTCTTCATCTTTTCCCTTTCTTCTGTTCTCTTCATCTTTTCCCTCTTTCTTCCCTTCTCTTCTGTTCTGATCTCTTCATTAATTTTTATCTTTTCTTCTCTTCTTTTCATTTCTCTTCTCCTATCCTTTCTTCTCTCTCTTCTGAACTAATCTCTTTATTCTTTTTTCTCTTATCTGCCCTCCTCTTCTTTTTCACTTGTCTTCTCTATCTGTTCTTCTCTTCTGTTTTTTATCTTGATCTTTTACTTCCTATCCCCTTCTTTTTCCTTTTCTTCTTGTCTGTTCTCATTAAATGGTAACTGCTGTTTTCATTCCTCTCTTCTCTTCTCTTCTCTTCTCTTCTCTTCTCTTCTCTTCTCTTCTCTTCTCTTCTCTTCTCTTCTCTTCTCTTCGTGCAGACGCTCCTCAGAGGGACGTGTGCATGTTTGCTGTCTCGTCTGCTCTATCTCCCTGATCAGTTTGTTAACAGGATGTTTATAAATCTTACATTTGCGAAGAGAAACTGAAGCCCTCTCACAGGGCTGACCTAATTGACGGTCCAGCATGGTTGTTCTCACAGCATAGTGTGTGTTAGGAAGTGGGGGTCAGAGGGTCGTGCTGACACGTTGTCCCCCCCAGTGTGAACATAAACATTTTAGAAAGGCTTTTGACCAAATTAACTGCTCTTATGAAAGCACAGAGGACAGACAAAGATTTGTCTGTGTGCCAGTAGTGTTTCACAAGTGTCTAGAACACTGATCCACTTAGGAGACATTTCAGTCATCGTGGTTTGTGTGAAACGCAGAGCACTTGAGCAACACTTTCCAAAAGATTTGAAAAAGAAGAACTACAGAAAATGTTCTTTTGGAAACATATTTCAGCTTGAACATGAGTATAGATGCACAGTAGTGGTGGACAGTAGATTTTCTAAATAAGATATTAAATCATGGACAGCATGTCCACTTCTTTTCCCCTATTTCCTGGACATTGATTAACCCTAGTCTTAGGCTTAAGTGTAATCTTGGCCTCATAAACTCCTAAAGTTCACCCAACGTTTCCTCTGAAATCAAGAATGCTTATTCTTCTTTTACTGCAGTAACAGCCTGTACTCTTTTAGGAAGGCTTTACTTGACACTATCACATTGCTGTGAGGATTTGATGGCTTTCAGCCACAACAGAATTACTGAGGTCAGGTACTGATGTTGGATGACTAGTTCTGGATCACTCCAAAGTATTAGATGGAGCTCCATCACTTTAGAGAACACAGTTCCACTCCTCCACGGTTCAGTGCTGGGGGTTTATATCCCTCTAGCTGACACTCAGCATTGGACATGTTGACCTGTGTGGCTCATGTGTGGCTCCTCCGTAGCGTCCCATTCTGTTGGCAATGTTTGAATAATAGATGCACTTTAAAGAAGCAGCATTCACTCATAAGCAGAGGCGTCTGGATACTTTTGGACATGTAGTGTGGTATGATCAAAAAAAATCATTAGATTAACATTTTCAGCCATGAAATCAACAGTCCTCATATACACGTCAGCAAAAAAAGCAAGTGCAATTGATCTGTATGTTGAACAAACCCCGTTGTTGAATTGTTTCGATTAGTTTAATTTCTGTAGAAAGTTAATGTCTATTTCATAGTCTCTTTCTTTCCACTTGTCAAGCACATTTCTCCAGAAGTCTCCCTCAGAGGATCCACCACTGCTTTAGAACAACACATCCTCTGGTGTGAGTTACATAATCACCTCACTTCCTTTCCATTGACTTACAGCTAGCTGTGTGGCTGACCTGCCGCAAAACCCACCAGAGGAGCTGTTGATATAGTGGATACACACAAGCTTAAACACCTTTCGGATCTTGATGTGTGTTTTTCCAGCAGTTAAGCTAAACGCTCTCACATCGCAGTGAAGTTGATGACAAAGAGCTATATCACATCTCCTGCTGCATGTGAGAGAGAGAGAGAGAGAGAGAGAGAGAGAGAGAGAGAGAGACCCAGTGAAGAGCAGAGATTCTGAATGGCTGGATGCAGTTAGGCAAAATGAGAGTTTTGGAAAAACTTACAACAAAATGTGAGGCGAATAGGAAATGACATACCCTTAAAACTAAGTAAAAGAAACACAGAATGACATCATAAGTCACTCACAATGAAGTTGTTTCAGAAAACAAATTTAACATTCCGCTTCTTGGCAGGAGAAAATCTTTTATGGAAGAGTTTTACATATGCAGAGAGGACTGACTGAAGACTTTGTCCCTAGAATACTTTTTAAGGGTCAAAGACGAACCTTATATGCTGTATAAACATTTCAGTTCACTTCATTTCTAAGCAGTTTTATTTTACTTTTTACAACTGACTTTTTTTTTTGCAAAGCAGCTTTACAGAAATCCAGGTCCAACAAGTAAAGAGTGAGAGAGGGCAGGAAAAGCTCCCACAGAGCAAGAAGAAACCATGGGAGGAACCAAGACTCAGAAGGGACCCATCCTCCTCTGGTCCACACTGGATAAGAAAAAACAATAACACAATGTAATGGCAATGGAATGAAGTGAAAAGCTTTCCAACAAAAACATTAAAGAGCACATTGAAGTGTAATCTTTAATTCTGTATTTGAATTTATTTCGAATGTTTAGGTTTAATATCTACTCTGACAGTCTTGTTGCATGCATGTGCATGCATGTGCTCTTCACCTAAATAAAAGAACTGCTTATATTTAACCTATTTATGAATGCTGAGTTGTTTCTTTTTCTATTAAACAATGTCATTCTAAAGTGAAGCTCTTGTGAATGTTGAACTGTAAGTCACTCTGATTAATGAGAGCTAAAATCTTAGTAAAGGGTCATAATTAACTGTTATGTTAATATTATAAACATAGACTCCTGTGATGAACTAAATTCAACAGTAGCATCACAAATAACACAATAGGAAATTATGAAATAGCTAGAAAAATTACTATATACAAATTACCAATATACAAATTTCTCACTGCTGTCTGATACGTCCACCTTTCATTCAAAATTTCCACATAGCCATTGCTGAGGAGATTAGATATAAAATAATGCACACGCATTAGGAAGTCAAACAAAAATAAAACTGGTTTGAAAGAAATTATTGAATAATGTACAGAGAAAATGCGACTGCAAAAAACTGGTAGGTCGAAAATCTGTTACCATCAGATAAAGATTCTATAAAACTTTCAAACTTTCATCTTTGCGTGTTCAGCTCCGCCCTCACTTCTGATCTGAATAATCCACAGGTGTTTCTGTCCAAACTTCTACTGTGAGAAGACAGCTCAACACTATGAGTCTGAAAGGACGTGCAGTTGTCAAGAAGCCCTTACTGAGAAAAGAAAACAGACAAAATAGAAGAAGGTGTCCAGACCACAGCATCACTGAATGTGTTTGGGATTATTTGAATTGTAAGAAGCAGAAAATGCAACCAATCTCTAAGACTGACCTTTGGAGCTGTGGAGCAATACCCCTGCAGATGTCTGAAAAGTAGTCTCCTAACACTAAACAAAAATGTGACATAATATTTAGATGTTGAGGCTTCTGTGTAATTTTCTGATTTTTGTTTATTCATTTCTTTATAAGCTAAAAATATGAACAACTTACTAAAAGGCTGGTTTTGAGTGGATGTAAAACACATGAGTAATCATCTTTGAAATTATTAACAGTTCTGGATCTGCATATGCTGCTCCATGAATATTTATAGAATATGGAAATTAGGTCTTAATGGACTAGTATATTATTATGAAGACACATAACATTTGCTTCCAGAGGCTCACAAATGCAGTAAAATGAATAAAATACAGACATTTAATGTGGTAACCCTTTATGCTCAAAGTGTTCTGCCCTTCCAAGAGTACAGTGAACCCAGCATAAAATAATGCTTTAAAATATATTGGTCAAACCTAAATATCTAAGTGGTCCTTTGTGGATGACTAATAAACTCTATCAATAAGAACAACACATCAGTGAAGTGGCAGTAGTGAAGCACCTGAATACACTGAAGTAAATATCTTGTGGATGTACTGTTGATACTTACATTAAATGGAAGTATTGTTAATATGTTACTTACACTATGTAAAACCTAACTTTCCCCAACCTTACTCAGAACCTAACCCTCACCCTGAACCTAATCCTAACCATAACTTTAACCTGAGCCCAAACCTAACCCTAAATCTTGTGTATTATCTCGTGTGTTACTGAGAGTTTTTAAAAAAAGACCACTCAAAATAAAGTGTCACCATTTTTTTAAGTCTTAATTGCAGATAGAAATATGATTCCAGCATCATTGTGCATCCCTAGATAACTGCTTATCTTTGAATATTTTACCAAACAGATATGATGCCTTTATGCAGATTGTTTTAAGTGCTTGTCATTCCCTTTCATGTAAAATGTTCCTCTCTTGCTTTTCCTTGTCCCTTATCTGAGTTTTAACCCTCATATTTAGACCAGACAGAGGAGGTATTACCCGCAGGAGGTCACTTGCTTTGTCTTTTCTCAGCCTCCTCTTGTGTGGTCAGCATTCAGCAGGTTCTTGTGCAGTGCTGCAACCTCTGCAGGCTCAGTGTGGTGGTGTATGTGTTCGTACGGTGCGGGGACATGTGGGGACAGGCTCTGCTCACACATGCTGTCTCTATTAAAGGCGTTTTAGCTGTGTACGCTGCAGAGTCCTCGTTGTGCTGCAGCAGCCCACATTGGGCCCGCTTTCATGTGGCTGAGTGTGTTTAGCATATGACCGTGCGGACCCAAAAACTGTGCCCACTTGGCAAGGGGGCCGATCAGCCAGTGCCCTATTTTTGAAAGTCAGATTAAAGGTTTCTGTTTGTCTTTGGTTACTTCTAAGTTATTATAGGAACACTATGACCTTAGTATATTCTAAATTAAAAAGGTTATGTCATGCATTGACTACAAAGACATATAATCTTCTCTCTCTCTCTCTCTCTCTCTCTCCCTCCTTTTTTTCTTTTTCTCTCTTTCTGATTCTCTGAAGGAAGAATTAACCTCATTATAACAAGTTGCAGCAAGTGGGAAAACATTTGGGAAAAATACTGTTGTGAAAAGTGTCATCATAAAAAGAGGTCGACAACCCAAATATTTGTCCTTTTAATAAAATTCAAAACCTTGGGAGCCACAACATTCTATGTCCATTTTTATGAAGGTAACGTTTTACCATCTTGGCTAAAAGTACAGTATGTCTTAATATGTACTAACTAATACTAATGTCCTAGTATAGCCTAAAAAAACACAAGATAAACCAAAACACAGACATACTTTGCTCTGCTTTAAGCTTTAGTTCAGCTATAGCTGTTTTTTCTCACATCTCTGGCAGGAAACTTTTCTGCAAATGTGGAATCTTGTAAAATGTCTCTGAACATTTGATTGAGGCTGAAGTCGCTTCTCATTCACCAGCTTCTTGTTAGAATTTTTTGTTCCACCTTGAATGTCGCATGAGGTGCCAGAATGCAACTGCGGCACCGTTGGACGTCTTTTTAGTGTTTGACAGTTTCTCGCTGCAGATTAAACATAAGATGGAAACTAGCTGGAGTGATATAAAAGTAAATAAGTTCACTCATCACCAAATTATCAATGTTACTTTTAAATTTCTCTCTTTGCCTTTTTGTTAATTACTAGCTAGGTGAGATTCTTGTCTGCGTTGCCATGGTTCCAGTAGTCTGCACACCAACCTTCAGGGTTAAAGGTTGAAGTAGCAGTTATACATAAATACACATCTTCAGGTTTGTGATGTTAGTTCTGCATCAAACAAGCTAGCTGTAATTGTTGATTAGATTTTTGGATGTAATTGGCTCATTAAATAAGCATTTCAAAAGGTCCACTTACGATGCTTTGTAGTTTTATGTAGCCAAGTCTTAATTAATTTTTGCATGACCCTTTTCCAACCTCTCTTTATCTCAGACATGAATGTGCATTTAAGACAGTTATCACTGCTGTCAGAACAAAAGCCTGTATCTCCATTTTTGTCATTTTCCAGTTTTGACATAATTTGAAACTGCCTATTGAACTTTTCATTGTCTGAAAACTTCATGAGGAATGGACCAACAGAAATGGCCTAAAATGTCTTGGACAAACATCAAGTTATAATGATTTACATTAGTAGTAAAGTAGGTTTTTTCCTTCCCTGATAAAGTTATCATTTTGGAGATAGAAGGTTTTGTTCCAACAACAGCAATACATAAAATGACTTTTGTTCTCACTGACTGCCCTGCATTGTGCTTCATCCAAAAAGTGGACCAGGTTGAAACATGTCTTAACTCAACTTAAATGTGTGGGTCAAAACTTCTGTAGGTGGAATAAACATATTTGTGCAAATACATTGCTTTTAGTGACATCGCAAAAACAATGAATTTAAAACTGGCTATATTTGGACACTTATGCTTGGCCCACACTACAGGATTTTAAAAAATCCAAACTGATATTGAAAACATGAGAGAACTCCCACAATAACATCTTTCTCTGTTTTTTCTGTCCTTGATCATTGTTAGTCATCAAAGTCCCCACACTATGCAATCTGTCCTGAATAAAACGCCACACACTTTCAGATTATGCACGCGAACAAGAGTCCCAACCAAATGGCTCGGATTCACAAAACCTCACAGGAGTTTAGTGAACCAGCGTGCCTCAAGATCTAAAAAACATGGTGGAAACATGGTGTGCAAGGCTATTGCTATGCTAGTAGTATCTGCTTTGAGCACAAAAAGCTAAGCAGAAGAAAAATGTGGCTGAAGCCATGACTAAAAAGAAGGGGTCAACAGGGCCTACAAATACTATAAGGCGAGCTTGAGATGAATACATACAGTACAGACCAAAAGTTTGGACACACCTTCTCATTCAAAGAGCTTTCTTTATTTTCATGACTATGAAAATTGTAGATTCACACTTAAGGCATCAAAACTATGAATTAACACATGTGGAATTATATACTTAACAAAAAAGTGTGAAACAACTGAAAATATGTCTTATATTCTAAGTTCTTCAAAGTAGCCACCTTTTGCTTTGATTACTGCTCCGCACACTCTTGGCATTCTCTTGATGAGCTTCAAGAGGTAGTCACCTGAAATGGTCTTCCAACAGTCTTGAAGGAGTTCCCAGAGATGCTTACCACTTGTTGGCCCTTTTGCCTTCACTCTGTGGTCCAGCTCACCCCAAAATCGATTGGGTTCAGGTCCGGTGACTGTGGAGGCCAGGTCATCTGGCGCAGCACCCCATCACTCTCATCTTGGTCAAATAGCCCTTAAACAGCCTGGAGGTGTGTTTGGGGTCATTGTCCTGTTGAAAAATAAATGATGGTCCAAATAAAACGCCAACCAGATGGAATAGCATGCCGCTGCAAGATGCTGTGGTAGCCACGCTGGTTCAGTATGCCTTCAAATTTTGAATAAATCCCCAACAGTGTCACCAGCAAAGCACCCCCACACCATCACACCCCCTCCTCCATGCTTCACGGTGGGAACCAGGCATGTAGAGTCCATCCGTTCACCTTTTCTGCGTCGCACAAAGACACAGTGGTTGGAAACAAAAATCTCAAATTTGGACTCATCAGACCAAAGCACAGATTTCCACTGGTCTAATGTCCATTCCTTGTGTTCTTTAGCCCAAACAAGTCTCTTCTGCTTGTTGCCTGTCCTTAGCAGTGGTTTCCTAGCAGCTATTTTACCATGAAGGCCTGATGCACAGTCTCCTCTTAACAGTTGTTCTAGAGATGTGTCTGCTGCTAAAACTCTGTGTGGCATTGACCTGGTCTCTAATCTGAGCTGCTGTTAACCTGCGATTTCTGAGGCTGGTGACTCGGATGAACTTATCCTCCGCAGCAGAGGTGACTCTTGGTCTTCCTTTCCTGGGGCGGTCCTCATGTGAGCCAGTTTGATGGTTTTTGCGACTGCACTTGGGGACACTTTCAAAGTTTTCCCAATTTTTCGGACTGACTGACCTTCATTTCTTAAAGTAATGATGGCCACTCGTTTTTCTTTACTTAGCTGCTTTTTTCTTGCCATAATACAAATTCTAACAGTCTATTCAGTAGGACGATCAGCTGTGTATCCACCTGACTTGTGCACAACACAACTGATGGTGCCAAGCCCATTTATAAGGCAAGAAATCCCACTTATTAAACCTGACAGGGCACACCTGTGAAGTGAAGACCATTTCAGGTGACTACCTCTTGAAGCTCATGAAGAGAATGCCAAGAGTGTGCGGAGCAGTAATCAAAGCAAAAGGTGGCTACTTTGAAGAACCTAGAATATAAGACATATTTTCAGTTGTTTCACACTTTTTTGTTAAGTATATAATTCCACATGTGTTAATTCATAGTTTTGATGCCTTCAGTGTGAATCTACAATTTTCATAGTCATGAAAATAAAGAAAACTCTTTGAATGAGAAGGTGTGTCCAAACTTTTGGTGTGTACTGCACATACACAATACATACACGTACACACACAGGTGAATAGTTCTTGATTTAGCCACTATGCTCACAACTTTTTCAGTTCAGCTCGGCGCTCATTGGTTGATGGTCTTTCAAGCATGACATTTACACCACGTTTCACACCAGAGAACTGGCGTCCGCTCCACTTTACAGCACACTGAGTCGTAAATATTGCACGTTTTATATTTACGATTGACAATCAGGGTGACTCCCATTTCACTTGGTGTAAACTGGAGGAGTAAAGATTGGATTATAGACAATCCACAGCACAGGATATTCTTGGAAGATCTTCACTTAAGATCACCCTTATATAGATCGAGAGACCTTTTGCGATTGTCGGGAGGAGCAAATCTGCTTCAAAACCGGCCTAAATATCCTGTCGTGTGGGCCAGGCGGTTTCATATGATGGTCTGTACAGTAGTCTGTATAGCGAATGGTACATTTTGCAACTTAAACAATGTTTAAGTATACTGTATATGTATACTTACATGAAACTCTTTTATTAAAAAGTATGAGGAAACACATATTTTCCATGAGCCTTTGAAGTCCATGGTATATCTTCTTCTTTCGGCTGCTCCCTTTAGGGGTCGCCACAGCGGATCATCTGCCTCCATCTTGCCCTATCCACTGCCTCCTCTACTTTCACACCAACCATCTCCATGTCCACCTTCACTACATCCATAAACCTTCTCTGAGGTCTACCTCTTCTCCTTCTACCCGGCAGCTCCATCTCCAACATTCTTTGACCAATATATCCACTATTCCTCCTCAACACATGTCCAAACCATCTCAACCTGGCCTCTCTGGCTTTATCTCCAAACTGCTCCACCTTCACTGGCCATGGTATATAAATAGGATTATTTATATAATTCACTATAAATAGGATATCAGTCTGTCTTCATAACTTTTTGAATTTGAAAAAAATGCTATCCAAATGAAATGATTCATTTTAAGTAGGAATGTGTAGCGTATCTGTCCCTTTAAGAATCCAAAGCTAATTTAGCCTTTACCTCTGCCCCAGGCAGAATCAGTTTAGATATTGAGACAAGCATGACGAAAGCATTGTGCATGTCAAACCCAGCGGTTTTCAATCGAGCGCAAGGTTCTCAGCAGTCTGAAATGATGCTTAGTGATTGGATTTGTTCAGCTGTGATAAAAATCCTTTCAGTGGAATAAATCAGCTTACGCTCAAATCTCTAAACCGTGCATTTTCTTGTGGGTTTGTTCTGAAAAACAGCCAAGACAGCAGGTCATTTTGCTGTTTTCCAGTATTTCTTTAATGTAGTGATAAAGTAACGTCTGTTTTAAACACATATAAAAGTACAAATATTAAAAACAGTAGTTCATCTACCCCATTCATTCCATTTGAATAACTGTATAAGCAGATACTTTGAAAGGACAATTTAAGTAAGAGGATCAGACTTTTTTTCAGCCACTGTAAAGAAGCAAGACTAATGTTCTTGGCAGAGTTTGTGTTTGAACCGAGGGGCAGCTCTACTTCTATGGCTTTTATAAGAGTGAAATCTTTTACCGTTCAGGCTCAAGTTAAACATTTGTAAACACAGTTAAACAATTTCAAGTAAAGTATATCACTATGATATCCAGCTGTGTATGTGAAATGTCCAGCTGCGCAATTACAAGCATTCTTTTCCTGAGTTCTTAATGTCATATTAAATGCATAATCCATCATTTCACTGAGCAACCAAAGATCTCCATGTCCTTCAGTCCTGTCACTAAACATAGCGCTTTAGGAGCACACAAGTATCATGGTTAATTTGCATGTTAAAATCTGCCATGCATTATGCAAAACTGTAACAAATACTAAACTCAAATACTAAATACTTAACAGGCCTCTCTAATTGCTGCAACCAGAGTTGTCTCATAGGGTAGATGTAATTAAGTGAGCCAAGTAAGAGCTAATAAAACAGTAGGCCCAGATGGACTATCCATAAGTCACTCAAGTGTGCTATAAAGTGTCTCAGAAACAAGAAACTTAAAGCATTTAGAATTATTAAGACTTCCTTAGCAAAGGAAATGAGGATTAACAGGCTCACAAGCTCTGAGTCCTCGCTGTAACGAAAACAAGGCCAATGTTAAAGAAAATAAGCACGCAGTTGTGGAAAACCAAATGATGCATTCTGTTACTCTCGATTTAACATGGATTACATTGACCTCATGCAAAATCTTTTCAAATATCTATTTGAAATGCTTATGTAATGTTATCGTTCTATGTGGCCACTTACATCAAGCAAATCAAATAAACAGATATTTTGCTTGCAGGAATTAACAAACAACACCACCACCAAGTACTACGTTTGGGCCGCTATAGAAAAGCTCTGCTTTGTACTTTTCTTGCCTTTTTTTTTTCACTTACGCTGTTAGTATGGTTTACCAAAATGAGTCATTATTCTTTTTTACATGAACATTTTACCACATCTATGTATCCCTAGGGATTAAACAGACTGCTTTTGTTGCTATGTCATTAGGACATGTGTAAATGATATATGTAAATGACCTCTGTTCTGATTGGCGGTTCTGTATTGTGCTTCATTTCCATTTCATTTCCTCTCTTCTTTCAAAGCCCTCTGTAACCACTCCAGTCTGGGCTTTCTATTTCATGCTCCTCACTCGCTCCTTATTCGTACACCAGAGAAATGTCTGATCCATGTGATTCCTTCTTAAGATATTTCTTTTATGTCTTGAACATGTAGACACTTCATGCCATGACTTACACAGTTTATTTCAGTTATTACATGAAAAGTTTGGAAAATTTCTGTGATTACAGTTAGATGCCACTGTTTTGAAGGAAATGTGACCCAAAGTCTAAAGATCAGTGTATAACATTAAAAAAATGCCAAATATGTCTGCAGTAAAATGATTGTTGTGTTATTTTTGTGTTTTAATGAGAAATATTATGATTTTATGTGTGTGTGGCTGTTCAAAGCTGTGTTTGCATTGTACTAGCATTTTTCTGTTACTACTAAAGCACTTGGTAAAGGCTCTGCAGTGTTATGATGGTCATTTATCATTTACTTTAATAAAACAAACATTATTAAGGTATAAGGTCACTCTAAGCAAAAATATTTTAGTTCAATGTGCAAGTTGGTTAAAAAGTCCAAAATGTGTTTTGAGCTCTGACTTTGCGACAGATCCATATATGAATGTACAAAGTTATTGGAAATGTTATGTGCTTAAGTGTCTTGCCTGAGGACATAACAGTAATACCCAGTCAGTCCTGGGATTTGAGCACACGACCTTCCTGGTCCTGGCTCACACTTACAAGTAGGCTGTAAGCATAAGTGGACTGGTTGAATCTATCAAATAATTTTAGCTACACAATTTAGAAACTCCCAACATTGTGACATGCCACTCTATATATCAACGATTAACATTCCACAAGGACCATCTACGGTTATATCATTTAAACTACACCCCTGGGGACGTGACTTACAATACCTCCTCTTGGACACTACTGTTACTCCCAAATAAAGGCCTTAACAGTGTCCTAAGCAATGAATGGGATTAGTTCAAGTTTAAACACTTCTTCAGTATAGTTTCCAGCAGAGGAAGGGGTGTGTGACTGTTGAAAAGTCTGTAGCACCACAGAGGGAAACTGATCCTGTGCACTCCCTCAGTGTGCCTCCGGACCTGTCGTAATGAGGCACAAAGAGAGGGACGATGCTCGCATTCTTCCCAGGGCCACCTCCAGCTGGGAGCCTGACATTAATGCAGAAGCAACAGCTGAGAGACTGACATCCCCTGCTACCACTGTCTAATATTAAAGCCAAGCCCGGTTTTAATAGACTACACTATAAGAAAGAGAGAGGCTGTAGATCACAAGTGCACCAAAGCACCTTCGCAAAGTCTTACAGAATGTTTGATAAACAAAAGATGAATAGAAATGGAGCTGTTTGATAGTTCCAATAAACACACTGGCAATTTTCATGATAACACTTTATTTGGATAGCCCACTGTGGATGTGTTGTAGATGCTTACCTTGGCTGCATCCAAAACCACATACTACTATACTACACATACTATGCTAATGAATGTGCTACTATTTTGACATACTATGTAGTATGGTAATATGCCTGGATGCAGCCCATGTCTTTAATTTACATTCAACTGTATATCTATTAAATTCAGTTAGACCTTCTCTGTAATACGAACACTCACTCAACCTTAACATTCAATTCTATACAACAAAGAATTCTATCATTAACCCCAGTCTTAACCTTTGTCCTACTTCCAACCCTAAATGTGACACACAGATTTGTTAACAATTTGAACTGACAGACCAAATTCAATCAAGACCGTTGCACCCTCAAAGTGGAGCGTTACAGTGTGTGAAAGGTTAGTGATTTATGATTGAAAGTGTTAAAATGGGGGGTTAGTGAAGCAACTGATTGGTTTTGCAACGTGCTGTGATAAAATTTAGACATCAACACATGATAGGGACTGGTTTCCCAATGTAATTGTATGAGTTTAGTGACATCTGGAAACAAATCACACCGGCACCTTAAAGGGGAACTTTACTGATTTGTCAAAATTTCTATACAATTAAATGGTTAAGATGTAAACAAAGTATGTCAGAGTGGTTTGCTGTGAAGTGCTCCATTCATGAGAAAAGTGCTCATTTTTTTTTCGCTTGAAAATTCTTCACAGCGGTGGTGATAGAAACCAGATGTCTGCAGGATTTAATGCTACATCACAGAACGTTAATATGAAATGTTTATGAGTGCACTGCCTGATGTCTGAGACATTGTATTTCAATAGTTTAGGAAAAGGCTTTTGGCCTAAAATGTCTTTTAGAAATCCATTCAGATTTATCACTATTTCACATGTAAAAATGCAAAAGACGTGTAAATAGATTAAATTAAATAGAATGGTTATATTTGTGTTGTAGACATGGTGACCCCTGGTTTTTTTCACCACCACTGTACAGACATCTGAGTGAATAATTTTCTCTTTAATGCACCATTTCACATCAAACCACTCTGAATGAGTTTGTTTACTCCCCCACGACTGAGAAAGTTTGAAAAATCAATGAAATTTCCCTTTAATGGTATGGAAACCTGGCTGAAGGGCAGTCTTGCAGGAAAAACTTAGCAAAGACAGTGTAATAGCATAAAAGTGACTAGGACTGTACATACCTTTTTGAATGAAGCACAGTGCATGGCAACCAATCAGAACAGAGGCCATTTACCTACACTAGTCTTAAAGGCACACTAAGTTTAATTCTAAGGAATAAAGAGAGGTTGGAAAATGGTCATGTAAAACTGAATTATGACTATTTTTGGTACGTAAACTCACCCAAATGTTATAAATGTACTTAAGGGAAGACATACAATATAATAAAAAGTACAATATGGGCCTTTTAATTTGTTTGCAGTACCACAGCATTCCCTGACAGGGTCAGATAATACAACACACTGGGCAGCATCGCAGACATTGCAGCATGTAAATTCTGCTGGATACCTGGCTAGTCATGACACATTACTGTGAAGCATATTGGGGATTATGTCATGCCATTAGCTTCAATAATAAGTCAAGCTCACAGCTGCCCAAAGCACTTACAAATATGCTCAGCCCTCCCCACATGTTTTCTTTGATTTGTTTCTGTTGCAGTGCCAAATCATTACACTATTACATCTGTGCCCTAAGCTTTGGGTTTTCTAGTCTGTCTTAAAATCTTAAGAACTGTACAGTGAGGCAGAAACTGGAAGATGAACAGGTGCTCCATAGTTTGAATCATGTCCACTCATACTGAGAGCAAAGGAAAGATAGGAATACATGTTGAAAAGGAAACCTCCACACTCACTTGCTGGATGCCCTTTTGACTCAAGGAAATCCCTGCAGCACATCACCAGCAGGACGCAACGGGCTCTGCTAGCCTGCACTTTAAGCTATTTTCAGCCACTCCCTACACACAGAGCTCCCTTCGCATTCAAATGGAGCAGCAATCTGCAGACAGAAGTCCGATCGCACACGTTGAAGTGGTCAGCAAAGTATTTATATCGGCCCGTATTTTGTTTAAAGTGAGATGGACTAATGGTTGCCATCTGCTGGTGGGATCTAGAGGAAGTAAAGCATGTATTTACACAAAATAAATCTCCACGGATACAGCCAGCGGCACATGAAATTACAGCTCTGAAGCATCTAAAGCAGAGGCAGCTGAGTATCAGGAGCTGGAGGGGAGCTGGAGGGGAGCTGGGTGAACTTGTTTTGGTGGAGTTCTCCTGTTGCTAGCTGTATGACTAGGCCAGCGTCACTGAAACTCTGGGGGTAGGAACTTTCATGGGGGCAAGCGGTGGCTGTGTTTGAACTTAAAGCATTCTTTTTGTTATCCTTACGAAGTCGGTGTCTCCAAGTTTAACTTTTTTTTTGACAAAAATGTTCTGGTGCTATATAATTTCTGTAGGTTCCCATGACTGCTCAGTGACATCAGTTGTTTATGCTGGAAAAAGACATGTGGAACGTGACTACTTATGAGAGAGATGTAGTAGTCAAAGTATACAAAGCGAGCAAGGCAACCCTTCCAAGCACATATTCCTAGCGTGTGTTAGAGCACATATTACTGTGCTTTCAATACGCAGTTACAGCAATGAATCCTACATATTTCTGTGTCACAAACTGTGGTCTTTCCCTTGACACTGCACAGTATGTGTGGATTTCTGCACAGTAGGATTAAACCCTTTCGGTGCTGGAGTAGATTGTACCTCTTGAGAAGTATAAGTAAAATGATCTTCTCATTTTAAGAATGATAAGCTGAAATATTAGATATATTAGAGATTATTGTATCCAGACAGGACTGTTTCAAACAGGGCCCTAAGAGACATCTTACAGCTACTTGCTTTTTGACACATTATAGTTTTAAAAATGCACACTTGGGGCCCTTGATGTCTTGAGAAGTGACAGCATGTAGCTTATAGCTAGAAACAACCCTGTATTCAAATGAGATCCATTAGATGAAGTTGGAAGCTGTACCTCAAAGTACTGACAGTACATGATGGAAGAAGACATCAAAGGATACGTGCATGCAGCAATGAATCATGAGCGTTTATGCCGGCTTCCTCAGCCCTGCAGCTAAACCAAAAGGGTAACCCTGTTACATCTTATCTGGGTGCTGGCCACTGAACACTGGCCTTGGCAAACATACCCAAATGCATATATACAAAAGTAGCTATTTTGATCTCTCTGGAAAAGCATTGCCAATATAATGGGATGCTCTGGAGTAGCCACACATGAGCCTAAGGCCCAATGTCAAGTGTCGTCTAGCAGGATATAAACTTGCTCCAGCATTGGGATGTGGAGCAGTGAAACTGCATTCTCTGGTGATGGAGCACCACTGAACACCTTTGGGATGAGCTGGAACGACATTTGTGATCCAGAACCAATGATCCAACATCAGTACTTGACCTCACTAATGCTCTTGTGGCTGAATGTAATCAAATCCAAATCACAATGTTCCAACATTGTGTGAAGTCTTCCCAGAAGAATATTTGCAGTTTATCCAAATGCATGATGCTATCTGATAAAAATCTACAACAAAAATACAGCTTCAGACCTACCAGCTGGTATAGACAAGGAAAAATACACCTATATTCACTGACAGTTCAGCTTTTTTCTTTTTTTTTTTAAAGAAAGGAAGCTCTAAATTAACATCAAGGCCTCATTTCCAGCAAGGCCCTGCAGCAGCTTCAACAGTCAGTGTGTAAAACAATAATGACAAGCAGTCATAAAAAACACCTTTAAGCCTCTGACAGATGGCCGCTTAAAGAAAGCAGAGGCTCCAAAATCTTGGTGGCATTCTTCACTGTGTCACTGTCCAATAAAAGGGATCTTTTCTTTTGTTCAATTTTTATTTGTCTGTATTACTTGAGCAAGATGATGGACAGACCAATAGAAAATTGCTTAGAATAAGATTTCTTAACATTAACTTGCACTAAAATGAAAAATGTGTTTGCCCTCTCCTGTAAAGTTACTGTTTTTTGGACAGAGATGATTTGCTTTTACATGTATAATTTTCATTTTTGCTGTATTCTATTATGAAATGCTATCATTACTCAACTGCTTCTGCAAAAATGCTGCTCAGGGTAGCCCAAGTTCAAGGGTGTGTTCCGCCAGCAAACACGCATCTTCACAAGAGGCTTTGAGTCATGTGAAGGATGGTATTTGAGGGCTTATGTGGGAGAATAGGTAAATGACACAGTAAGAGCTCATCATAGAGGTACTGTCACTGTGGTTAGGGAATTTCCTCTGTAATTACCTCTGCAATCTCTCTGCACCTGGAGACGACGCTTAGCAAACCGGCTACCTTACTGCAACCACTGGAATGTAAACAGGGGACCATTGAAAGCTTCCTCTAAAAAGGAGCTGCAACAGTACAAAATGGTTGAATACCCTGACCAAAGCTCCTCCGACTTCTTCTAGCGTCGAGGTGCGATCAACAGCTGGCTTTGCTCGTCAAATCCTACATTTCTGGGGTCTGCCAGTAGGCCACACTGCATAACAGGTTTATTCTGAGTGCCTCTGTAATTACGCATACAGCAAAAAGCAGTTATGCATTTGGGAATGATGGGACCAATTATCACATAATGTAATGGAACTACAAGTTCTGCAAGGTCAATGGACCTGAAGCAATCTCCACTACTCAAATCACAGCTGTGCATGAGCCTATGCTTCGCCTGAGTGAAGTAAGGCAGGAGCTTTTGCAAGAGCACCCTGTAATGTAGAATGAGAGAGGAGTTTCCACACTCACTGGCTCATGCAAAGTTTATACACTTAAGCAATGAAAACAAACAATTAAACCAGCAAGGGTCTAATACCCTCACAGGCAAGAAGCCATTTTCTGCTGCTGGCTTTGTGTGCCGCGCTCCGAGTCGAACGTTTGCATGCGTATAAATTAACTTGTTGCCTCCTGAAGTAAATAAAAATACCAACATTTGGCCACTGCCTCTGCAGCGCAGCAATTTTGGGCCTATGATTTCCTTGCACTGTGGTCAGGCCCCTATGGTGCAAATGCAGTCCAGATGAGATCCTGGTTCATGGTTATGAGCTAAATGAGAGGCTTCAGGACAAATTCCCTCCATCAAACTCCTGCGCCCAAAATCAAGCCCTGCTGGAGCTCCAGCAAGGCCAGTGGTCTCTGCATATGTGCAACCTTGGGTCACATGGCAGATGGACGGAGAGGAAAAGGTGGAGGAGGAGAAAAGGAAGGGAGAGGAGACAATGCTATACATTCTTAAAGATACAAGAAAGATTCTTTGGAGACATGCCATAAATGAACCTAAAGAACCCTTCAGTGGATGCTACTTTGAAGTGTTACTTTTGTAAATACGATGAGTGAGACTAAAGATCTTTTTAAAAGGTGAACTAACCTCCACATGATGTAAAGCATATTTTCATTTCAAAGGGAGAATTCCACTGATTTTTTTAAGATTTTCCATAATTCAGTTGCATAAACAAAGTCACTTAGAGTTTTTGATGTGAAAAATTCTTTATATTGGTGGTGATAGGAACCGGGTGTCACAACCTCAACAGTGAAAAAATAGCCATTTAATTTACGATCTAAAGTGGCCAGTAAACCTACAAGTGTCTTGTCATGCCACTCATGGTAAAGTAGTAGTAAAGCAGAAAAAATGTTTTATTTATGGACTACTTTGCCTTATACCACTCTGCATGCACCACTCTGCCATGGATGTGTTTTTAAAAAATCCATTAAAAGCCAAAAACCTTATCGCTAAATAATGTCTCAGGCACCAGGCAACATATTCAGAACCATTTAATACAACCAACTTCCTGTGAGATAACTTTTAGAGGCATTAAATACTTCAGGCGTCTGGTTCCTATAACTTCTGTGAAGAATTATGACTTGTAAGTTTCTTTAGAATGGAGCATTTCACATCAGACCATTCTTATATTTGCATAGTTTATATTTTAACTATTTACTTATGCAGACAATTTGGAAAATCAATGGAATTCCGCTTAAGAGTGTAGCAGGAGGACAATTATAGAACTTAAGAGAGGACTGCATACGTTGAGTGAAACTTTTTATAGTTTTACAGAAAGTGTCAGTACATATCCAGAAAGGTATGAAGTTCATAGTGAGTAGCCTAAAGCACCTAATGATGGACAGAAGCTTGCTACAATATAACTACAGTAAAGCTATAGGAAATGACTTTTTAGATTTGGGGAACAATGAATGACTCAAATCAATGTAAAGTTAAAAAAACAATAAAAATATTTGTGTTTGTCCAAATTCAGGTCAAGGCAATAACATTGCATGAGAAGCAGACAGTTCCCACTGAACTAGGCTTGGGCCCAAATAAAAGCAGATGATTATCTGTGCCATCAGACTGGAGGAGTGCTCTTTGCGCAGCAGTTGGGAAGTTCCTGTGTTCTTATCTCAACCATTAACATGGTCTCAACACAAATTATGAACCATAAAGATGGCCATCTTCACCACCTTATCTCTGGAATGTCACAGGCATTCAAGGCATTATTATAACAGTAAGGGCAGAATCAGACTCTTTACAGCAGATACTGATCCATCAATTACGTCACTACCACCACATCACATTTTAATAGTTTCAGACTGGGCTGGTGATCCCGACACTTCTTAGCAGATGCATATGGGTACACAGGAGGTTCTCCAGCATGCACCTTGATAGGCAGGGTGTGTCAGTTCCTCAACATCTGTAAACCATACCCGCTGATTTGAAAGCCGAAGGAGTGTCCATGTGTTGCACGCTGTACCACGGCTATCAGAAACCAAACTGTTACTGACCTCCTAATGAACTTTGAACATCTTTCCTCAAACACTCGTATGTCAGGACATTTTACCAGCCGAGAAGAACATGTCCCATTTTAACGAAAGCCGTAAATGAGATAAAAAGAGGACTTCCCACAGACTTGGTTTTATGATGCATGAAGAAGTGGAGCTGTAACTCTTCTTCTAGCTGAAACCTTATAAAGGTTCTGTTTGATTACCTTTCACATTATTATTTTAGTGTCAAAGGGAAGAGTTTTTCCACACACCGGCTCGGCCATTAACAGTGCCTGGTTAACCATGAGGAAAACTGGAGTCAGTGGAGTAAATAACATAACTAAACCCACCTATCTTTAGTGTACTATCTGCAGAAATAAAAACATTCCAGTAAATACTTCTGCCAACCCTTTCTGCTGTCGAGCACCAATAAATCTTGCTAAAGACTCCTAGAGAAAAGCTGTTTATTACTTTCTTTTACATCTTTTGACATTTGAGTTCAAGTAAATGATCACTGGGAGGTGTACCCGGTCTTCTTGACCTCCAAGCGAGGAAAAAAACAAAACAAAACAGATTTTCCAAACGGTTAAATGCTATTGTTTTTGTCTAGCAGCACGGGAATTGCATTCTGTACGCTTTTTGACAAGTAAGTGACAAGGAACCTCATTTCTTCAACAGTGTCTTGAAAGCGTCAAGGCATGTCAATGGCGCTTACGCCAGCTTGTGAACAATACAGATAAGGGTAAAGAGACTCAACGAGGCACACTTCACTGTAAAGGGTAATGAAGTATAAACCAAAGCATCAGGATGAAGAGAACACATAGCAACTGTCTGTAAGGCTATAGGTAGATTTTATAGGCTCATACTGTGGATTTCATGCACACCAACAAATGTTCCTGAGCATTCAGTGTCAACTACCTGTCACATTGCTTCTAGATAAGTGCATTCACATTCACCACTGCTTCTTACTGCAAGAAAGGCCCAAACGGTGCACATGCTTTTGGATTGCTGTACTAAATGCATTCAGTGCTCCATGTGACACTACAGTTGGTGCAGACAGGACTGAAATTGCATCACATCTCCAATATCTAAACTTTAAGGCTTCTTTAGGAGACTTTCTGCTGTAGCAATTAAAGGATACATATAAACCCATCTATGATGCACTCTGATGTTTTTACAAATCTATATATTGTTTTCTTTGATTACACATAAATAGAGATAAACTATTCACTAAAAGTGGTTATAATAGAAATAAATACAAAATCTGAGCAGTATACTTCATGTGCGGAATAGAAATGTAGAAAACTGAAATGTACATCAGAAAAATACATTAGTTGAACTCCAATTAAAATATTTATTTTCCCATTAGTGGACATAAATATAGCTTTATATACTTTTTTCCAAAATATGTGTTTTAGCATAAATAAAAGTGTAGTACTGGAACATAAAGTGTCTTTGCAAGAGTCAATGCTAAGGTCCATCAGCGGCACCCACAGCCTTCCACCACCATGTCCTGATAGTTTTTCAGGATCACTCGCTCATACTCATCCAGGTAGAGCAGAGACACGGGGCTCAAGTCTGTGGGCACGCAGCAGGCCTTGGGAATATTGCTGTTCACCGAGTTGACCAGCGTCTGTACTATAGCGTGGTTGGTGGAGTTGAGGTGGTCCGCTAGAGGGAAAGGGCACTCTCCTTGGCAGTAAAAGGCATGGTAACCTGGAGGGGCCACTATCCAGTCATTCCAGCCCACGTCGCTGAAGTCCACGTAGAGGGAGTGCCTCCTGCAGTTTGCTTTGTGCTTCTTCTTGGGCTTGCTTGTCCGTGCTTGCCGTTTCTGCCGAGTGTGGAGCACATGTCCTTTGCCGTCGTGGCTATAGGTCACCAGCAGCGGCCTCATCTGTGGCCACGAGTCCTCGCTGTCATGCAGCGATCTGCTGACTCGGACATGTTTCTTGTAGTCCCTGTCCGCACTGCTTGGGTGAACCACCTCCACCACAAAGCCGCGGTTGGCGTGGCCCTCTGCGGTCCACCGCAAGACGGCCGGACTTACGTCAAAGCTCTCCCACTTGCTCAGGCTGTGCTGAACCAGCCTGGTGTCTAGGAGTCTTGTGATGGGCTCTTTAAAAGAAAGCCCAGGCTTCATGATCTCATGGATGTTAATGCGGTGGTACCCCAAGCTGCTATTGTTGCTGCTGCTGTTGGCGGCCGTCGTGACCTGCTCCCTGTAAATCCTCAGCTCGGCTGATGTGACAAACTCCTCTCTGGGGATGGAGCTCAGATTAAAGAGGAACCTTTGAGTCGTCTTGGCGCTGTGACTTGACAGCTCCTCTGTAGATTCTGAAAGAGATGAAAATACACTTAGAGTATACCTCTATATCCAGAGAAGCACGATACCTACTTGTTTGTGGTTGACTTTTGCCTGTATTGGTGGTCTGACTGAAATAAAACAAGGCTTGTCTGAAGTTAGCTTTATGTAAACCGAGTGGTTCATGTAATGCACTGAATCACAGGGTCTCTGAATCCTTGCCAGCTGCAATACATTCCACACTGTGTTTACAGTTACTGAGAAAGTGTGACCTCTTGCTGGTGACACTGTGTTCATTAGGACCCAGATGTGCCTAAATTCAAAACGTTTCTAGGGCGATAAATGTTCATTTTGTCCATATTCACTGTTCCTAATGACCATCTCAAAACCTTTTACTTTCATTCAAAGGCCTAAAGCAACTATACTGATGAGCTGCTAGCTAATAAAGATTAGCTAGAACAACAAGCATGAATGATTAGAAGCAGAACGGTTCTGTTTGTGGCTGCAAGTAGGAATTTGCTGTCCATGTCACTGTTGGCGTTGGTGGCTACACCTGTTACTTATTTTCATGAGGACACTGCCATTGCACAAACATCTCCGTCAACGTCTCAATAAGAGCCCGCGTGATCAATTCCCCAGTACCCAATTCCAAAGACAGAACTTCTGTTAGTTCTAAACGTCTATTAGTTGCAGCAGACGGCTTACCATCATGGTGGAAGCTCCTTATGGTATTAGCGCGGCTGGCAGACTTCTCAGACTCCCTCCCGAGAGAGCGCTTGCCTGCGCCGTGCTTGGGCTCCGCGTTGGCCGAGTACGCCGCGAACAGGTCCAGCATGTAGCGCGGCACCACGGCGGACCTGCTCGGGCTGGGCCTCTGCTTGAGCCCGAACAGGCTAAGGAGTCGCGCTTCGAAGGTGCTGAGGGTGTCCTGGGACAGCGGCGCCGCGTACTTTCTACGGCCCTGCTCGGGGACGAGCCCCGCGGAGCCTCCGAGGCGCGCGTGAGCGAGCAGCAGCAGCAGCAGCAGCAGCGGCAGCGAGCGCAGCGCGGCGGAGCGCATGGTCACCCACCGGCCGCCCGCCTGGACGAGACCCTGGCCGATCCTCTATCACACGGCCACTGGCCAACGCGCGCTTCCACGTCCCCTTTTCCACTCTGCCATGTCGGTCACTGTCTGTCCCCCCCCTTTCCCCCCCAAAGGCGTCTAAAGATGAAGCGTCCGCCGATCAGTCATGCCTGAGCTCCGCTTCTGCTGGAAGTTCTAAAGCAAACGTGAAGGTGGCGAACGAGGAGAAGCGCGAGCCTGTCATAGTCTCTTCACTTGAAGGGAGTAAAGGGAGAAGCGCGACTAAACGTCTCGAAGACGTCACACCTTTCTGTCCATCAGTAAAAGGAAAACCGGGTCTCCAGTGAAACATCCATCTAGATGAAGGACGTCGCGCGCTGGACGTCCACGAGAAACCGTCTCAAACTA